>NW_022145886.1:34153-59303 GCF_002938485.1 Sitophilus oryzae | reverse complement strand
CATCAGCGTGTTGAAGTTCTGTGATGAATTCTGTAGGTGTTTTGGCCCTGAGTCTTTTTATGTTGAACAGACAGCCTGTATCTTATGCCCATTCCTCTTTCCTGCAGTGTGGTGTCCACTATAATAGAAAGCGCTGCCATGAATATGTTGAATAGGAAAGGGGCTAAGACACATCCTTGCGTAACTCCTGTATTTGTTAGGAAGGGATCCCTCAGTAATCCATGATGTGACACTCTTGACTTGTTAGGGAAGCTTTCACACACTGTAAGAAATTTGTTGGGTACTCCGAACTTTTTCATAATTGCCCAAAGTGCATCTCTGTTTTGTTTACACAGTCAAAGGTTTTTGTTAGGTCGATGAATGCAACATAAAGTTCACGTGCTGCTCTTTAACTTTTCCTACCAAATCAAATAAAGTCTTTGATTTCTCTCAGTTGTTCTGAGAAATTTCTTAGGGTGTCTTAGACTTTTAGAGTATTTTGGATTAGGCAACCTTTGGATGGAGTCTTCCAGGTTCTTGAGTTCCGCTTTAAGTTAGTTTCCACTTGGAAAGCAGAACAGTTCTGGTCCAGATATTGGAGTGTTCGCTTCTTTTCTAGCTAGATCCATTGTTTTTTCATTACCTTCTATTCCTTGGGTGGGCTGGCACCCAGGTTAAGTGGACTTTATTTTCTTTGCCTGATTTGTTCAGCTTCTCTAGGCCTTCATTGATCAACTTCGAATTGATGATTAATGATTTGATCGCTTTTAATGCTGCTCGGCTATTTCAGATTAGCCTTAGCAGAAAAAAGGAGACGTTAACCTAAGATACTTTTACTTTTTAATTTAAAAATCAAAGCCTCCAAAATAAAACAGCTTACTTTCTACAAATCAAATACTCAATCGTTTTAATTATAAATTAATAAAACTTTATATTGCGCAAAAAGGTATTTCAATTATTAAACTCCCTCACTATCTAGCTGCGTCTGTTCTTTAGTCCCGGCAGGTGGTCTCCGGCTCGCGCTTTATAATTTGCCGCAGAACTCATTCTCTTGCGAGAATAAAACGAAATTTATCAAATCGAAATCGTGGAGGCGGCCGTTGTGGTGTAAATTGCGAAGGATTAATTCTCGATCGGCCGACTTGGTCAGAAACATGAAAAGCATGGAACTTAAAAATTGAAAATCGGATGAATATAAGCCCCCTATTGCAAAAATCGAACCTTAATCTGCGCTTAAACTTTTCGCTCTATATATTCTGATTGGCACTTAATTAAGCTAATACGTAAGTATTTAGTATAAGCAGAAGTATGACTGAAAGTAAATTGAAAAATTTTTATTCGAAAGCATACATAGATAAACACCCACCATATAAGCATTATGAATAAGCTGATAAATATATTATTTGTTTTGAGACAAAAAGGAAAGTCAATTTTAAGTGCCAGCATTCACTAGTAACCTCCAGCGAATGCTAGCTAATTCACTAATATAAGTTTGTTTCAAAATTAGTTATTGAAAATTTACTTGCCTAGTGTTTTAGATTTTGTGAGAGGGGAGAACTTAATGACCGCGACCCTATAGATCTATTGTGTCCCCCTTTCTTGAAGTAAACTCCCAGGGCTTTGACCAAAACCAGTATCTGAAACGGCTTTACAGAGGTTAGTTCTCCATCCCCGATATCAGTAGTACCAAAGTTTATGGAACGAATGGTTGTCGTCTCGGTGTACTCACTGTTGAGGTGTCCCGGTGTTTCCCCATTTTCCCTACAGAATCTGCATTCGCCGTCGTTTCTTAGCTTCAATCTACTGAGGTGTTCATTTAGGAGACACTGTCCCCTTAAAAACCCCGTGACAATCCGAAGATTGTTCTTACTTAAATCCAGGAAAATCTTTAATTTTTCCCGGTCGTAAGTTTTGAGAAATATCTTCCAGTGTCTTAGACCGTTGGAAGACTGCCATTTCAGGTTACGGATGGAGTCTTACAGGTTCTTGGGTTCTGCTTTAAGTTGGTTTCCACTTGGGAAGCAGAAGAAGATGAATGAATATAGCGTGAGTTTATTTTCCCAATAATATTTCTTTTAAGATAGGTTTTAAAACGACACATGTTAAGGGCTTGTGCCTGCAAAGTATTACTGCGTTTCAAGCATGTCACGCCATATCTGATTTATGGGCGTCCTGCGCTCCGATTTAGGGGTAAAAGTATTCCTAGAAAAGCGTTCAAAATCGAACGATGATTGGTCGAAAACAATTCTGTTTCGAAAAAGAAAGTTTGAGAATATATGCAGAAAGATACACATATTCCGACGCACAGTACAGTTTTGAGTGCGGTGGCGCGAATAGTGTGTCAGTTAAAGTAAAGATAATTAGTTAGTGCAGTGATATAAGCAGAGAGCAGGGTGAGTACATCTCACTAAGTGTCGTAGCTTATTAATTAATTAGATCATAAATATTTTGATAAATATATTGATACGTTTAGTTAGATATCATTTGCGTACACATATTATTAAATATTACATTAAATAACTGCGCAGTATACATTAGCTACGTCAAAATATAGAATATGGAAGTTAGATAGGGTTAGCTATTAAGTAATGCGGCGGTATACCGATGCGGCAGCTACGTGAGCTTTGTTTAGATAGGCTATTGAATCTCTTTACTCTGTAGAATCGGTGCTGTCTAGTCAGGAGGAGCGCAAGGATAGGCCTGCTAATGTTACTGTTGACAGGATCTGGGATCCCGTAATGTCACAGTAGCAGGGACGCGATTCCTCGTAATGTCGCAACGGTGTAGGGAGTAAAATCCTGGTTATCACCGGTTTTTGTTGTGATGGACTGCCCCGTGGACAGGGGCAAGACAGTACTTAGTATTTGTTGAGATAAGTAAATTTGTAATCAAGAGAGAGAGAGAGAGAGAGAGAGAGAGAGAGAGAGAGATTGGATAGTTCTTTTGTAAAGTAAATAATTAGTTAATATGATAGCCACGTAAGCTTTAGGTGGATTAGTGAATTTCTGTTCTCAGTAGAGTTAGTACTGCTTAGCTTTAGGAAGCGCAAGGATAGGCCCGTTAATGTTACTTGGCAGGATCTGGAATCCCGTAATGTCATAGTAGCAGGGACGCGAATCCTCGTAATGTCGCAACGTCGCACACGGCAGGGATTTGGGATTCCGTACGCCGTGTGTCAACGGACATTATTATTATGTCTGAGCGGTACCTCCGGGTCTTCAGGAGCGGGAACAGGCCCCCAGGGTCCTCGAATCTCGGGATCGATATGTTGTGTTTATTCTGTTGCCCGTGCGGCTGATTAGTCTTGAGTCCGCGCCATCAGGGGGTGCGTGGGCGGAAGGTCAAGCAGTGCATTTGCATAGATATGTTTGTAAATCTTGTATTGAGAGAGATAGAGATAAACTAGTCCATCTAGTGAGATAAATAGAAAATAAATAATAGGTAGTTAGGCAAAACAATATCGGCATTTAGCAGTTAAGTAGGTCGGAATTATGAACTGGACACTTATCCTTACTTTTAATTGTGACAGGTATTAAAGTACGCCGCCGCTCAGGGTCAATGCTTCAGGGATTATTTGGTGAGTATGTGATTTATTATATATTTGTTTTCCTGACAATATAATACTATGAAACATTTTAATTATCCTGTCACAAGTTATGGTTTTGTTAGTTGTTTAGATTGTTTATTATTTTATAAAGTAAACAAAAAAAAATCTTACATGAAGAATAATAGAAATAAGAATGATAAACAACTATTACAGTCATAATATATACTATCGTTGATCAGGCTTTAGATTAAAACTTAGTTGATCAGCTCATACCAAATCTCACCTTTACCGTCTGTGCTGAATTGGATGTATCCCCAATCTAAACATGGCAGTTTAAAGCTTTAAAGTCTTAAATAATACATTTCCAATAAATTCCAAACATATATGCATTATATTATGATGATGAAAAATTCAAATTATTTTCTTTTGATACTCCGATCTCCAAAATACCGCGTCACCTACCTCTCCAAATCCCAATAACTTCATGGTTATTTAGAGGCAATATATTTAATTTTTGTCACCGCGTTTGACCAAACAAGCCATTCGTATCGAAATATGTCCGGCCAACAAAAGCCGTCCCTGTAAATTATTACCCAAGCGCGACGGTTTCTTCGCGAATTTATAAAAATAGGATCGACTAGTCACATTCGAGGTGACAATTATTTTAATTTTATTTAAATTTTCTTGCTAAGGCGACAGTTTACGATCTGTTCAGTGAAAACCCGATCGAATCCGGTGGTTTTCGTTGAAAAATAAAAATTGGTATTGTAAGGATACTGATAAATTATGTATTGGAATTACATGTACATTTTCTTGGCAGTCGCTGGCAGTCATTGGCAGTCTTATGGCAGTCGCCTATAATAATTACATGGCAGTCATAGGCAGTCTTCTTCATAGTCATTGGCAGTCGCTTAGCAGTGGAAGGATATTTTGGCAGTACCTGTACATTTTTTACCCGAGTGAGACACCCCTCGGGTAATGGCAATACAAATAACTTGTAAAATGCACGAAATGTTTTTTCCAGTGTACAGGGTGTAGTAGCAAATTCAAGATCAAGTTTTGATTAGATACCTTTTTCTTGTATGTTTTTTTATTTTGTATCTAATGGCATTTTATTCCTATTTTGGTTAGGCGCATAGAATTCCAATAAGGTTCTTCATAACCTGTGGCAAGAAATAGCCCTTAATATTGTTATTAAATTAAGAAATTCATTTTTTTAGTGTAGTGTGTCGGTCTGAAAATCTGATAAAACAATCTTATAGAACAAAGATTAGCAACCAGAATGTGAAATTTATTTTGTTATATTTATTTAATCAAATAAAGTTATAAAAAAATTCAAATTTAAGAACCTCGCATCTCTTCTAGTTTCCGAGATCCCCATGATCAGGCTCGGATTTGGGACACCCTGTGAATAATGTCTAAAAAATTTTATTAGTTAATTTTTCAAAATCAATTATCATCAAAATAACAATTAGACAAAAAACATTTACTTGCAACACCTTAATGATATTTTAATATTATATAATTGATGCAACAGCCAACAGCTAACTTGTCGCTTAATTAATTTTTGTTCACGGAAGAATGACTTACGTCAACTACAATTCCAAAGTGTTAGAACAATTCCAAGAACATATATTTCTATATTGAAAACTCATAAATAATTATGACTGATTTTATACAGCTGTTAACTAGCGAAACGATATTGACGATTCTCTATTTTACATGATTAATAGGAAGCCATTCTTTGTCGACTTGTATTTAATGGAACACATCATTCTTTTAGTAACTGTACTTCTCAATAGATAATTAAGTTAGGATTGGAGAACGTTCTGTAGGTAATTATGTTACAAACAGTGATAAATATCTTTCAATTTCGTATGCATGTCTTCAAATGCTTTCCTTAAAACTTGGCGTGATGGCAAAAGTAGAAATAAAAGGATGTTAGATTTTGTATTGACTTTTATCTCGGAATTCAATTACTGTGAATGTATTAATGTGGAACCTTCTGTATTGTGTATTATAGACAAAATACTAAAATGTTTACCTATTTTTCCATTTTTTAAGTTATTTCCTTCTTATTTTTTTTAATTTTGTTTTTAAGTAAATTTATTAAAATAAATGAATCTAATACATAGGCTATACCTATTCTGCTTATATTCTAATCATTGAAATTTTGATTGAAATCGAATTATACAAGGTGGCGCGTCATATACGACGCAGTTTTTGCAAGGTGAACAAAAGTTTGTATTGAAGTAAAACTTTGTGAGCCTATGTAATTCAATTTAAAACATTTTCTAAAAGAATATAGAGTTCTGCAGGGTGTCCCCAAAAAAACTTATACAACAAAGTTGTGTTTTTTGTAATGCAACACCCTATATATTAAGTGATTTTTGGATTTTAGTAAAAAAACAAAGGAGAGTTTCATTAGAAAAGTATATGACTAAAATGTATAGTTTTTGAAATACATTACATTTTGAAATACATACGCAAAAGGGCGCCTTAAAACTTTGATGTAAAGTTTAACATATTTTGTTCTAGTTGGCCGATTTTAATGATTTTTTAAGCGTTATGTAGCCAAATTATTTGACTTTTCAGTATCTCTTTCTAAATTAAAAATAAAACTCCTTATCTGTTAATTATACGAGGGAAGATAAAATGTTGATATTTTAGTGAAATTTTGAAATATAGTTGAAATATCTTAAAACAGCAAGAAATTTAAAAATTATTTTAGCATCTAGACACATCCTTACTCGATAGTTTATTTTTTGTTTCATCTCATTAGCTTTATTTTTGTTGGAGCGATATTCGCTTTTGAAGAAGACATAGCACTAACATTTTTTTCGTAATTTTACATTAAAACCGTGCCTTTGCTTTTAGTCCTAGTCAACAGATCTAGTAAGTTCTGGACCCGAAGCAGGCCTTCTTGATTTAAGATTTGCTTCATTTAATCTTCTTCTTATAGTCTGTTAGTTAATATGTACGTTCCTTAGGTGCAATTCGTTATAAATTTGAAAAGCTGACAAACGGCGTCTTAAGAACACGTATCAGTATCCTCTATAAAAATCTTTTACATTTTCTTTAAAATAGTACTTTCTCTATAATTTATTTAAAATAAACCATATTAAAGAAACATTTTGCAAGCGACAAAGTTAGTCGGTTGTCGCCGAAATTAGGAGTTTGGGGATTCCCCAGTAAACTATTACACCCCATATTACATAAATTTAGCTAGTTATTTACCGTTTTATTTTGCAAATTGCAGTATGTAGTGTTGATACTTAGTCCGCACAACCAAACCAAATAATTTTTTCACATAGGTAAAAAAATATCGGCTGAATCTCCTGGAGTAACATAAGTCAAATACTGTAATACAAAGTAACACAAAGTTAGTCAGTTCTAAACCATATATGTCTACGACTTTTATTACTCGTAGACAGAGCCATAAAAACATACAATACAAAAACAATCAAAGTCACTAAAATCATCGACTGGCTAAACGCAATCGGCACCGGACAACGGTACCGGAAAATTATTCCATTATAAAAACGCCCACGCCACACAATACACCCATGAGGCGGAAGCCCGTGCCGACTCGCGCCATATGGTACCACACCGGTACCAACAACAAACAATACGTTGTTGTAGTACCGCGCGCGATCCTATTTCGATCTGCTGGCCAACCGATGAAATAGAGTCTTGTAAAAGCCTCCTGACTCGTCGAGTTCTTATTTGGGCGTTTGGCCATATACAGTGCGAAGAATATTAAATAAATTATTTCTAGTGACGCTAACAATCAACGACATTCATAACGGTACTGTTTCTTAGGCTGTAGAGAGAAAAAAACTGTTAGTAATGACTGTCGTCTTCAATAGGGTGCTTTCAAATTTTCATACTTTAAACAAACTTTAAATGAACATTTTAACGGACTCGAAGGAATAGGCTTTACCACGACAATAATAAGTTACCTATTTTTATACAAGACGATAAAATGGTATTTTTTATGCAATTTTATCGTCGTGTATAAAACAATATTTTTTCCATAGCGAGTTAAGGGAGTTTACACAGTACGAGTTGCTGAATTAGCCAGTAGACAGTAGCTGAACTTGGCGAGTGGGAGACAAAATGAACAGCTGCTTACCTGTTTACACGACGTAAAGTAGCTGTATAAACTGTCAGTTTCTGCGCAGTCATTTGGCAAGTCTTGAAAAAGAGTATAATGTCGATGATAGAGCTAGTGAGCCTTGCAAATGCACTATTTAAACTATGTTTTAAAGAGTTTTAGAGCTAATCGTATTTCATACGAAAGTTTCTGGGTATTATACAGGGCGAGTCTTGAATAAGTGCAAATACTTTCGGGGCTGGGATATATCAATAAAAAATATATTTTCTCTTTACAATTTTTCAAATAACTCCAAAATAACCGAGCTATTTTACTTTAAAGATTTCCAAAAAAAAAATTTTTGCTTAAATTTGAGAGGAACCACTGGAGCTTTTCGGTTTTTTCTGTCTGGTAAATTTAATCTACTACCTATGTTGTCATATTATCAAGAAATTATGGTTTTGAACTAAAAACTAAAAAAAATCCAAAAGGTTTTTCAAAAAATTTCAAATTTTCAAAACAAATTTCGCGAGGAAACTCTACAGATAGAACCCTACTTATGGTCCCATATAAACTGTATTACTAAAATAAATAGTTTTGACATATGAAGTTTTAAATTGAATATTTAAAGTTTTCAATTGTCGCTTTTCTTGATATACTACCTTGATTTTTTATTATTAATTATTTTTATGATGCGAACTACTGGATTAATATCTGGTGGGGGAAGGCAAGTGGCCAGTAAAATCAAAAACTGTTAAAGTTACTTGCATTCAGTAACTGCTCATACTTGCCGGGATAGTAACTCGGCGGATATGTTTAAACGATTACAGTAGCTCGCATATAGTTACTGGCCTTCTCGACTGACCCGCTAGCTCGCACCGTGTAAACTCCCCTTTACGCTTTAAAAAATATTCAGAAATTATTATTTCAAGAGATTTATTACGAGTAGAAAAAAATATTGTGCTGGGTTGGCGTTGGTTTCTATGTCATTTCACAAATAAAGCCTTTAGTTGTCAAGTTTTTGAGTCAATATTTTTAATTCTCTTTCGTGTCGATTGCTGATTGAATTGGAGCCACAAATGGCTCAAAACAGAAACCAAGTAAATTACCAACAGATATTCCAGCTGAGGCGAGCAAACGCCATATCCAAACTACTTCCATTTAAATCCCGAATAACTTAAAAGAATACAAAAATTTTCAAAATGGAAGCAAGTGCGAGAAGAAATAAAGTTTTTAACCTATCCTCGCTGTTAAAGTATCATTTAATCTACCCACGCGGTTAAAGTACTATTTTATCTACTATTTTTGATAGATATAATGCAATTTTAACAGTTGATATGGGAAAAATAATGTTTCTCTAGCAAAATACTTAAACCGGTAAAGTATTATAGAAAAAAATATAGTTAGTACAGATATATAAATAAATATACCTCAAGACTCAGTTTTGATTATCTGCTGATGATGCTAACATGGTTAGCGAAACGTGCGTCCAGTGTAAAAGTAAAAGTGTTTTGGTGTACTGTGCTGATTTAGTGTTTTATTTTGCTGTGTAAGACCAAAGGTTCCAACCCCCAGCTGAAATTATTTCTTCTATTATATCTATTAACAACATATAATAATAAAATGTTTCAAAATATTTAAGGGAGCTTTAATAAAAGCTTTTAGTGTTTATCTGTTGGCTCAACAGTAACGATTCAAACAGCATAAAGTTTTTTGAAAAAAATTATTAATCTGAATATTATATTTATGATACACATTATTTTCATAAGACACCGTACGCCCATGCCTATTTTATGAATGAAATTGGGCTTCTCGACTGACCCGCTAGCTCGCACCGTGTAAACTCCCCTTTACGTTTTAAAAAATATTCAGAAATTATTATTTCAAGGAATTTATTACGAGTAGAAAAATATTGTGCTGGGTTGGCGTTGGTTTCTATGTCATTTCACAAATAAAGAAAGCCTTTAGTTGTCAGTTTGAGTCAATATTTTTAATTGTCTTTCGTGTCGATTGCTGATTGAATTGGAGCCAGAAATGGCTCAAAACGAAATAAGTAAATTACCAACAGATATTCAGGCTGAGGCGACAAACGCCATATCCAAACTACTTCCATTTAAATCCCGAATAACTTAAAAAGAATACAACAATTTTCAAAAATGGAAACAAGTGCGAGAAGAAATAAAGTTTTTAACCTATCCTCGCTGTTAAAGTATCATTTAATCTACCCACGCGGTTAAAGTACTATTTTATCTACTATTTTTGATAGATATAATGTAATTTTAACAGTTGATATGGGAAAAATAATGTTTCTCTAGCAAAATACTTAAACCCGTAAAGTAAGCTACGAAAGAGTGCTACTTTTATCGTGAAATTATCCCTCAAAAACATAAAATATGATATTTCATGTTTTTGGGCCATTATAGGATCCTATATCTTCTACGCGGAGCAAAGGGCTTCAGTGAAAGCTCTCCATCGGGTTCTGTTTTTGGCAGTTGTTTTTGCTTCCTTCCATGTTGACCCTACTTGTTGAAGCTCATCCAGTATGGAACGTCTCCATGTTTGAGCAGGTCGTCCTTGCTTTCTTTTTCTTTGGGGATTCCACTCCAACGCTGATCTCGCTATATTACTATACTAGGTTTCCGCAAAGTGTGACCTATCCAACCCCATTTTCTTTGCGGATTTCAATGCCTACTTCTTGTTGGTTTGTAAGATGAAGCAGGTCGGTGTTACGTATGAGTGATGTCTAGCGCCAAAAGATTTTTAAGTATTTTCCGCAAGCAGCGATTGATAAACACCTGTGGACGGTTGATGGATATTTTTGTCACTCTCCATGTCTCGCAGCCATATAATAAAACTGGTATGACGCTGGAATTGAATATTCTTAATTTTGTTTGTATGGAGAGTTGGCTGAGGTTCAAACTGATTTTAGTTGGCCAAAGGCTCGCTGCGCCTTCCGATCCCCTGCTGAGACAATATCCGCGTCTGCCATTATTTTCGTGATAAAATATAAAAATTGTGGAAGTTATCAGTATACGATTTGAAGTTGAACTTTAACTTTCAATAACTGTCAAACGAGTCGATTAAATGGAAATTCATATAAGACCTTTTCTGAAGACACATTCAATTTCCTACAAGAATGTGTACCGATTTTAACAAAACGCTGATTTGTTAAAACGTAATAAAATTCCAAAAAAAATAGTATATTACATACCGAGGAGGGAAGTGTTTCATTATTTCGAGAGATTAACTAAATCTCGAGACAATAATGAAAACTTTCCTCGGAGGTTTGTATACGGTAACCTAACCACATCATTAATTAAAAAATAGGGGCAGTATTTTATTTTTAAAAAAAAATAGACATGCGAAGATTTGTCGTTTTCTGTTTTGGCATTTCCATATCTAGTTACCGGTACCAGTGGTTGTAATAGCGCAAACCTTCAACAGCAAAACAAACAACTAAGTGACAGTTTTGAATTTCTCGTTCGCTTTTTCGAAGTTCGAATTTATATAACATAGAAAGTCATTAATGTTGTGGAAAGTTCTGATAATGAAGACTACTTTAATATTGGTACTCCACCAGAACTTACAGAAGCTGCAAAAAGAACAGAAGCCAGTTTACTTCCAGAGAAAAGTAGGGAGCGATATGAAATAGCATTGAAAGTATACGAAAAATGGTGTGCCGAAAGAAATGCTAAGAATATTGCTTCGGAGACAGTTTTGATGGCATATTTTAGCAACATGGCAAGGCAGAAAAAGCCTTCTACTCTTTGGGCTACGTACAGCATGATACGGACAATACTAGAATTAAGGGAAAAGACTGACATATCAAAATATCACAAACTCGTCGCTTTTTTAAAACGCCAGAACGTAGGTTTTAATCCAAAGAAGTCCAGCATTTTTACCTTCAACAAATAAATATATTAAAATCTTCAATTATTATTGTTAATCTTCTTGTTTATTTTTGTTGATGTTAGATAAGTAGTTAATAAAGATATCACAAGAATATTTTGCTTAATTAAATGAGGCGAGAAATAAGAAAAACTGAGTGATGGAAATGGTTGAGGGAAATGGAAGAGGGAAGAAATGTAGATCATTTGACACTTTCAAATTTTTTAAAAGTCAGTAATGTCAGTATTACATATGTGGTTGTAAATAAAAGAATTTGTTTCCCCATGTTATTTAAATAGGAAATAGAAAATCACGATGGGACACCTCGTAATATTAATATTAAGAGCTCAAACTTTATCAGAATTTTTTTTCATCATCCTGAACGATATTTTTACGGTAACTCAAAAGAAAAAAATATATTTTTTTTCTTTTTAGTTTTTGGTGCCACCCTAATATGCAGATAAAAATAAAATAAAAAAGGAATTAGAATACTCAATAAATGATTTCCAATGACGGTAACAATCAAAGATATATTCATAACGGTACTGAATCTTACGTTGTAAAGTAAAAAAACTGTTAATAATTATGGGGAATATTAAAAACCGCTGGACATCCCAGCAAGATACTCAGTAAGCATGGAAAACATCACATGACGATTTTAAATTTTCTCCTAACCATAGAAAATAACTATTAATGAAATTCTATTAATACATAGTTTTACCTAAACATGGTATAGTGTCACCCATAAAAATCCGTATCCTATAGCTTTTTTGTAAATAATGTTAAAAATCATGTTATACAGGGTGTTTTCAAAAACATGTTCCATCTCTTGTGGGGAGAATTCCACACGTAAAATAAAATTTATTTTTAATATCAACATAGGTCCGATTCTGCGTTGTTTCGTAGCTACAGGGTGTTAAATTCTTAATAATCTTTCGATTTATTATAATTTTCTTCCAAGTACTTTTAGTGATTCGAATGAAATTTTGAGGGTAAAAGTTACTATAAGTGCTACATACTTTAATGCTAAAAATGTTTCGATAAATTCATCAGGAACGTGCATATGGATATCACTGGAATATTTTTCAAAAAAAGCGCATGTACGCCACTGACCTTTTTTCTCTTTTTAGCTATATAGTGTAAGCTATTTTATTCCGATTAAAAGTTGCCTCTTGGTATTTTGTCGATTTCGGAGTCCTTGATGAGATAAACGCAATTTTAGCAGAATCGAACCTACAATGTGAGGAATCTTCCCACGAGAGATGCACGTGTTTTTTGAAACACCCTGTAAATGAGCTGAAATCCCATAACTTAATTTAATTTGAAAATGTCAAAATTGCCATACAGAAAAGATAAAGCTGCCAATATCAAATTGAAGAACACTTAATTATAGAAGACAATTTAAATATCTTATATAAAAATGATATTGTTATTAGGTATATTGAAATAATTCTAAATAACTTTTTTATAGCTCAATAATAAAATTTATTTTAATAACTTTTAATCAACTTCCTGAATAAAAATATTGCTGGTTAATAAAAATATCTTTCGACAGACATATACTCTTTTTTTCATAATAAATCAAACTTATTTGTCCTTCCTGTTAAAGAAAAAATTCAGATTAATGCCAACATCAATCATTCACTACCCAACATATTTTTATAATCTTAGATGGAGAGCAGACAGATCGTGATCCCGTTTTAAAGAAGATTAATATTTTTTCGACGATAACTCGAGGCGATAAGAAAATCCAATAAGTTATTTCGAAAAAAATATATCTAGGAATCGATAGGTAAACAGTGTTCTTAGAAAAATATATTCAAGTTGAGATAACAAGAGACACAAATCAATTATTTTTATAGCCAACTGAAGTCGATATCGGTAATGAGTTATGTGAGTGACGAAAACTAGTGCTGGAGCAGGATATAGTTTTTTCCATAGCAACTGACTGTTAAAATTGCCTTATATCCTTGTATATGAATTTTTAAAGTAGCTCAACCTAAGACGTTTATGGATGTAAAGCACCAGATGGCGGGGCGTATTTCACATTCTTTTACTACAGAAAAATATTTTTTGTTACTCTGAATTTTGAAGCGACCAATAAAAACAGAAAATAAAAATCGATAATTTTCGACTCTGCCAATTGGTTACTAATCGACCAGATACTTTTTGTCTATTAGATATGCTATAAAAGCTGGTAATTATACAATTCGACCATTGTAAATACCCGACAAATTTCGCAAGGCTGACGAGGCCAATGCTTTTCACTGATAAGAAAAAAATGTTTGTTTAGATAATTTTCGAGATATTTTTTCTTTCTGAATGCACATTTTTAAAGTATTTTATATTCTTTGTCCGCTTGATCTATTATACTGGTTGCACGTATGGAGGTTCTGTTTCTTCTAGTTTTAAAAAATGTTCTTATTTCTTTGTAGTTGTAGTGGTTGTAGTGTAAAATTAGATTAATTTTATTAAGTTTAATTATATAGGTCTCGTCTCCATAAATAAGTACAATGTAGTTCCCTTTTCTCCGTGCGGCGACCACACATTTTAAAGCCTAAACAAACAAATTTCAACATGCCCCTCGCTTCCCTGCTCCCTTACCTGTTACATGCCCTTGCATCATTTCTTATTTAGTCTTTTTTGTGTGCGGTACGACCCACATCGAATATCGCGTAAAAGATATCGATCGGCTCTCGCTCCTAATAGAGCCAAAGTTTACAGAATAAAATATAAGTTCGGTCACTTAGCATCGGCACTTTGAAAATCGCGTATCAAAAGCCAGAAGCCTTCCTCGTCCGATACGCCGGAGTTCGATGAAAACAGGAGTGGAAGCCGAGAGGGTAAATAGAAGCCGCATTTTTACCGATCGCAATGTACGACAAGGTGGGGAACGGGGTATTTCAAAAAGCACCTAATGAGCGGAGTGTTTTAGATTATCTTAAACGGATGGATAAGCAGAATTAAAGTTATTAGAAAATAAAAACATGCGTAAAAGAAAAGATTAGTGACAAGTTTGGAAGAGGAAAGTGTAACAAGTTTTGAGAGGCAGGCGAATAGTAGTGATTATTCGCAAGATTCTGAGGACGAGATTAGAAGCAGTGTTTGAGATGTTAGAAATAAAGGTAAATAAACATATAACAACATATACATATACAATACCTGAATAGTAGGGGGAAATTTCTTCTAAGCTTGGGTATATAGGTATTGTGGGTGAATACCTTAGTGAATGCTTATATTATCTAGATTTTCCACTTATGCTTATATTACACTAATATATGGCAGAGTACGTTGGTGGTTACTCTAGCTTGGTTTATAGGACATTAAATTTATTCACGTTAATTGTAGCGGAGTACAGTGGTGGTTACGCTTAGCTTGATGTGTAGGTATTGTTGGTGAATACCTCAGTGAATGCTTATATTACCTAGTTTTTTCCTACTTATTACATTAATACAGCGAGAGTACGTTGGTGGTTACTCTAGCTTGGCATATATATGAATTATTGATGAATACTTATCGCATGGCTGTCTTATTATACTAATGGCAGATTACGCTGGTGGTTACTCTAGCTTGGTTTATAGGACATTAAATTTATTCACATTAATTGTAGCGGAGTACAGTGGTGGTTACTCTAGCTTGGTGGGTAGGTATTGTTGGTGAATACCTCAGTGAATGCTTATATTATCTAGTTTTTTCCCCACTTTTACAGTAATACAGCAGAGTACGTTGGTGGTTACTCTAGCTTGGTTTATAGGACATTAAATTTATTCACGTTAATTGTAGCGGAGTACAGTGGTGGTTACTCTAGCTTGGTGGGTATGTATTGTTGTTGAATACCTCAGTGAATGCTTATATTATCTAGTTTTTCCCACTTTTTACAGTAATACAGCAGAGTACGTTGGTGGTTACTCTAGCTTGGTATATATGTATTATTGGTGAATATTTATCGTATGGCTGTCTTACCATACCTAATATGGCAGAGTACGTTGGTGGTTACTCTAGCTTGGTTTATAGGACATTAAATTTATTCTGTTAATTGTGCGGAGTACAGTGGTGGTTACTCTTAGTTTGGTGTGTAGGTATTGTTGGCAAATACCTCAGTGAATGCTTATATTACCTAGTTTTTCCCACTTATTACATTAATACAGCAGAGTACGTTGGTGGTTACTCTAGCTTGGTATATATGTATTATTGGTGAATACTTATCGCATGGCTGTCTTGCTTTTATTTTCAAAGTTGGTAGTCCCATAAGGGCACGTTGGTGGTTGTCCTTATGGAAGTGACGTTTTGCTAAGCTAGCTGTATAAAATTTATAAACTCCTTAAGCATGAGTTAGCCCCAATATGTGTTTACATATCATGATGATATTTTCTTATAGGTGAAAGCGCTAGTACACTTATTAAAAAAGGTATTGAAAGAGCGTACCTAAAACCTTTGTAGGAAGGTTTATTAGCGGTTTTAGGAGATAAGGTAGACGGGAAAAATACCACGACACCACCGATTCAAATCCTGGAAATTGCAGAAAGATGGATACACATTGCAAAAACCGGCCTTGAAGAACCCGTTCTAACCTATTAATGGAGAAGTACCCTCTCCAGAGAACGCCACCACCATAGTTAAATTTAATGCGGAAACAGGCCATACATGATAATGTGTGGAGTGCAGAGAGATGAAATTGGCTAAAAATTCAATCCAAGATTAGTAGCCAGTTTGTCTAGGCTATAGGCCAAGTAATGGCAAAAATTTTAGAGGAAAAGGAGGGGGGGAGAAAGGAATATAAAGCATTATATAGAGACCCTAAACGACACAGAACGTCTTATAACTGGTGTTTATCCATTCCGAGTCAATATCGAGGAGGGAACTAGGTGTCTTCGATTTAAATAAAAATTGGAAAACCACTCTAACGGAATCCCCTTTGGATACCTGGTTGTTTGGTGAGGATTTGGAAGGAAGATTAAAGGCGGCCAAAGAGTTGTCCGCCTTTAACTGTCATCCAGTCAGTTAAAGACTGTCAGAAGTACTCCAGGAAGAATCGTATCAAATGCAGCCAGATCTCGGTCCACGCCGCATTTAAACTTCAAAAGTCTGCCTCAACATCAGCAGGGAGGGAAACGGGACAGACTCAATGTTCGAGAAACTTCCTACAACCGCCCACGTCAAAGGCGGACCTGGAACCGAATACAACACTTCGGCGTAAGGTCGCGTTCTCAGGGAAGATGTATAGGGATAATAGATGTATTATGGCATGGTTGCAAGGTTTTAAAATTCCGTTTGTGACGAGACCATCACATAACATAATCTCAGGTAGACATAAATGGTCGGTGCAACAACATAAGACAATTGAGGGCAACGTTCGGAGATTGCTTAGTATAGGGGCTATTTCTAAGGCACAGCCATGTAAAAATCAGTTTATTACAGAGATATTCACGTTTCAGTTGTTTATTTAGATGATTTTTAATTACTAGGAGATTCTTATGATGCATGTTTAGCAAATGTATTAGAAACAATTGGACTACTCGAATATGGGGTTTATTGTAAACTATAAAAAGAGTATTATCTCCACAAAAAATTGTGACGTTTTTGGGGTTTAAATTAAACTCTATGGATATGACTATTTCTGTTCAAGAGGAAAAAATCACAAAAATAATTTTGCATTTAAAAAAGTTTTTAAGATGGAAGAAATGCACTACAAGGGAGTTTGTAAGGCTAACAGGGAAGTTGATATCCATATGTCCAGCCATAAGTACGGTTATTTATATACCAAATTGTTTCGAGAGAGAAAAAAATTTAGCGTTAAAGAGTAATAAAGGAAATTATAACGGAACTATGAAAATTTCTAAGAAGTTATGTGTTGATACCGATTGGTGGATTCGAAACATACCTATTAGCAAAAACTTATTATCATATAGTAAATACTCTATGGAAATATTCTCTGACGCATCAGATATTGGATGGGGTGTTTGTTGCAATAACATAAGTTCTCAAGGTCTCTGGCCTACCTACGAATGAGAAGAACACATAAATTTTAGGGAGTTACAAGCTGTTTATTTTGGCTTGAAAGGCTTTGCTAATGACTTATCTAACGTTTCTAGCTTGTGCAAGGTAGACAGTGTTGTCTACCCTATATGCCAGTGCAGTAGTGTTACTGCACTGGCATATACCTATATTACATAGAACATAATGTGTTCAATTTCCAAGTTAAACAATATCCCTCGAATAATTTGGCAATGGTGTGAGGAAAGGAGATTATTTATCGTAGCCTCTTATATTAGATCTCAAGAGAATAAGGAAGCTGACAGGGCTTCCAGGGAATTTAAGGTCGAGACAGAATGGAGTTTAGCGAGCTGGGCATTTGGGAAATTGGTCACTATAAGTGGGGTTTACCGGAAATAGATTTGTTTGCTACGCATATAAATGCTAAATGCAAGAAATACATATCGTGGCACAGGGACCCAGATATGTACGCCATTGATGCCTTTACAACAAACTGGGAAACATTTTATTTTTTGCTTTCCCTCCATTTTCAATGGTCCCAAAGGCTCTGCAAAAAGAAAAAAAATTATTTCTGATCAGGCAGAAGGTATAATGGTTGTACCCAACTGGGTTTCGCAACCTTGGTATTCGGTTTTAAGGGCGATGTTAATAGATGAGCCGATTATTTTTTTAAATTAATAAATATTTACTTCTTTTAGCGGATCTCCCCACCCGTTAGCCAACATCTTTCTCTGACGGGAGGTCCGGCTATCAGGCAAGCCTTGCTCTTAGGGAATGTTCCAGAAGAAGCGCTGGAAATTTGCATGTCTTCAATAACAAGTAACACCTTAAAACAGTCTAACTCAGGGCTTAAATAATGGTGGGAATTTTGTAGCGTTAAGAACTTAGATCCCTTCTCGGTTTCGGGTTCCAACGTTCTAATATTTTGACTCAACTCTTTAACGAAGGCGCATCTTTTAGCTCATTAAGTTCTTATAGAGCAGCCATAGCACAGATAGCGGGCCCAGACCTCTTACAAGATTTTCGTATGCAAAGGTTTTTTAAGGGAATATATATGTTGAGACCTAATAAGCCCAAGTCCGAAAATACCTGGGATCCTACGTACGTAGTACTTAATTATTTAAAAATAAAAAATAATTATGAGTTAACCTTGGAGGGGCTTACGCATAAATTAGTGACATTACTGGCCTTAGCATCGGGTCAACGTTTACAAACACTATCGCTTATTGATATAAGGGAAATTTTTCGGAAGTTAGGGGAAATACATATAAAAATTAGCGCAAGATTAAAAACATTCGGTAGAAATAAGCCGCAACCCTTTTTACGCTTACCTTATTTCAAGAAAGACGCTAATTTATGCGTAGCTAGCACGTTAGTAGAGTATCTAAAACGAACAGAGAGCATTAGAGGAAGTATAACTTCTGTTTTCGTAACAATCAAGAAACCGCATAAGAAAACATCCACTCAAACCTTGGGGAGCTGGATTAAAATTGTCCTAAATAAGAGTAGGATTGATACGGATCATTTTACCGCTCATAGTACACGGCATGCTGTAACTTCAGCAGCTGCCAGGAAAGGGTTAAATTTTGATACCATCAGACTCGCTGCTGGTTGGTCTAAAAATTCTAGAATGCTCGCTACTGGTTACAATAGATCCTTGATGGATAATGAGAATAGTTTTGCTGAGAAATTAATCTTTATATATTTTCAATATAGAAATGGGAGAAAAGATTATGTTGTTGTTATTACTTTAAAAATCTACATTGTACTTAGTTTATGGAGACGAGACCTATATAATCACAAGATTAAACGAACTTACCTGAAGTGAAGTTCAATCTTGATTATATGAAGGTCTCGTCGAAATAAACATAAGTTCCTCCCACCCAAACCTCAATTTACAACAACATAATAAGAAGTATCTTTAAATTGACTAAATAAGAAATGATGCAAGGGCATGTAATGAGGTAAGGGAGCAGGGGAAGCGAGGGGGCATGTTGAAATTTGTTTGTTTAGGGCTTTAAAATGTGTGGTCGCCGCACGGAGAAAAGGGAACTACATTGTACTTATTTATTTCGACGAGACCTTCATATAATCAAGATTGAACTTCACTTCAGGTAAGTTCGTTTAATCTTGTGATTATAATGTTTAGTGTAGAATACCAGAAATAGTTTAGTAGTGTTTTTATAGTTTATTATTTTGCAGTTAAGTAGTAGGTGAAGAGATAATTTGGTTATTTTTTCTTCTTGTTTGATTAATTAGTGTTTGATAATTTTTTCAGTGTAGAAGTGGTTGAAGTAGTGAAGAAGTAGTTGTGTGTAGTGTGTTTTTATAAGACATTATATTAGTTTATTTTGTAGATGAGTAGTAGGTGAAGGTATTTGGGTATTTTTTCTTTTTGTTTTTCTTCTAATTGTAGTAATTCTATTCAGTATTGTGATAGATACACTATATCTTCCTTCAACTTCGTTGAAAAGTGCGTTATCATATAATTTTGGTTTTCTGGTAGTAGAAATATACGAAAAAAAAATCTGATCAAATTTATTTTAAATTAAATTAATCGAGTTTTATTAATCAAATTAATCTAGTCAAATAATAATAATAGTTAGTTTCTAAATACTATACAGGGTGAGTTTCCATGATGTTCTCTATGGGTATCTCGGAAACTACTGGAGATAGAGAGTCGGTTAAATGGGGAAAAAAGTTGCAGTTTTGTGGGGTCATAAATATGCGCCTTTCGGATTTTTCGAGAAATTCCAAGGCTTACTAGATATTTCGAAAAAAATTTTTTGCTATTTTAAAACTTTGTCTCTAATTTCATTATAATCTACCGTATGATCGAAATAAAAGCAGCGTCACCGATGGCTATGAAATGAAGATCGCTGTCATTTTATACCTATGTAAAATTATATGGGAAATATCATCGATCGTCATTTCATGTATCCCGCTTTTGCGTTTCGTTTTTATTCGATCATACGGTATTTTAGGACAAAAAAGTTTTCAGGGGATAAAAGTTGTAGATAATCACATACCTAATGAGTTTGTGTTTTCTGTTTTTTTTCTAAAAACCTGTAATTTTTTGACATATGACACAAACATTATGTTTTTTTTAAATGGAAAATGATAGTTGGCCATGACTTACATAAAAAGCTTCATTTTTTAAGCTTTTCAGCGTTATAGGTATAATATGTTTTTTCAGTACCAAGTTATAGCCAATTCTTTTCTTTCTTGGCTAATTTCCATTGCTAATAATACCCCATGCCAATTAGTTGGCATCAAAAATGTAAAAAGTTTAATGTTTTCAAAAAAAAAATATCATAAAATTCGTAAAGCACTCAATTTAGAATAAAATAATCTAAGAATGAAATGATTCTTTTATAAACCTGCATTAAATCAAATTAAAATAGGTATGTAACTTTTTTTAAATACTAATTAACAGCAATTAGCATTATCATAAATTATAAATAATGTACCAACATATCGAAATTATGAAAGAAATCATTATTTCGATATGTTATACGGTTGTATGTTAATACGGTTTAGAATTCTTAAAATAACAGGCAAAAATAATCCACAATTTACAATAAAATAAAAGTTTCGTTTAAATTTTTGAATCAGCTGATCAATATTAAAGTTCGCAGAAACCCTGGCTATATTATTACATTACTCTGAGGAAAATAACGAAAATAATCGATATTTCTGACTCCGCCCTGAAAGGTTCACGATTTGTCCTCCAGTTGGGAGCACATTTTGTCTAGTCGGTTGGGCAACTTTAAGAATATATAAACAAGGCTCATATCTATCAAAAATAGTAGATAAAATAGTACTTTAACCGCAAGGGTAGATTAAATGATACTTTAACAGCGAGGATAAGTTAAAAACTTTATTCTGCAATCAAGTATTAAAAATATTCAAATTACAAAGAATCGTCATTATTATTTGTATTCATGAAAGCTATGAGCTTTCTCTATCTACAAAGTTTAGATGTTACTATACTACTACGGAAATTTAAACGGTACGTAGCTTATCCTTACCCCGAAATATCAATGTTTTCATTGACCAGTATTGTACTTTTTAGCCTTGAATAGTACAACCATAAACTGGACGGCTGCATTTTCTTTGATTTATCAGAAAAATATGCTAAAAGTATGTTTTCACTTGGTCTTTCTTCTCGCACGTTTTTTAATTGCTTCCATTTTTGAAAATTTTTGTATTCCTTTTCATAAGTTATTCGGAATTTAAATGGAAGTAGTTTGGATATGGCGTTTGTCGCCTCAGCCTGAATATTTGTTGGTAATTTACTTATTTCGTTTTGAACCATTTCTGGCTCCAATTCAATCCAATCCAATTCAATCAGCAATAAATTAAAAAAAAAAAATATTGACTCAAAACTGACAACTAAAAGAGACAGCTTTATTTTATTTGTCAAATTACATAGAAACCAACGCCAACCAACACAATAATTTTTTTTTTTTTTATTGTTTTTATATTCCTTGAAATATTAATTTCAGAATATTTTTTAAAACGTAACTCGCTATGGAAAAAAAATATTGTTTTATACACGACGATAAAATTGCATTATCGTCTCCCGAAATTCAATCTTTTCGATTGATGATAAAATACCATTTTATCGTCTTGTATAAAAAATAACTATTTCGATACATCTTAACTCAAATATAAAAGTCAGCCCATAAGAGTGATTGTGGAAACTCTCTTATTCTATTTATATTATCCTTCCACAGAATAATATCAGATAACATTTTTTCTTCTTCTTCTTCTTGTTTGTTTTTTTTTTTTTTTTTTTTTTTTTAATTCATAATATTTTTGATGTTGATGTCCAGCTATCATACCAAGATAACATTTATAACCCCAAAATATATCTAGAATTAGAATGTTATCATTGAAAAAGCATTATGGATGGTTGAGATAATAATGTTGAATTGGTCACGGAAATTCAACGTTACGTTGAACACACTGAGCTCAGACAGTAACATATATTTGTCTGTCATTTTAGTCTAGTAAATTGTATTTTCTGTCATAATTTGGACGTCGTCTGTCGAAATCTTTCCTTACTCTTTGGACAGACTATTTGAAAAATTGTTACCAAATTAATAAAAACTTGCAAAAGTTATTTAGAAAGTGTTTTTATAGAACACAACGCTAATGTTTCGTTACTTTCGAGAGAGATTTTATTGTTAACAGAGATGTTTTAAAATTTGTGTACCAAAGAAAGCAAAATATTTCCAGAATGTGGTGATCATGAAACCTACTTTAACATTGGTACCCCATCAGAAATTAAAGAAGCTGCTGAAAGAGCAAAATCAACAGAGATGTAATAGACAAAATTTGCTTGGCCCTCTTAAAATTTTTGGAAAAAACGGATGTTACTTTTTACAATATGTTCTAATTCTTTCTGCAACCTAACGCTACAACCTAACTGTTCTTCTACAACCTAACTCGTGAATGAATCCAATACTCCAACCTACCCTAGCATCCTACAGGAAAAAATCTACACTATCGAAACATGCGTACAACATCGCTGGAGCTCAAACGCACTGATGTGGGTCACAGTGAACAGCCATTCCGATTTATTTTTTAATCCTTTGATTTAATGGCTTGCAACCTGGTAGTCAGTGCGTTTGAACTCTTAGATAGAAACTATCGGAAAGAACAAATAGCCATCTTATCTGATAGTCAAGCAGCGTTAAAAGTTATCAACTCAGTATCAATCAATTCGAAGTGGGTCACAGAATGCCTAGATAGGTTGAACAAATTAGGCAAAGAAAACAAATTCCTTCCACTCTGGGTGCCTGCTCACCAAAAGATAGAAGGTAATGAGAAGGCAAATGATCTAGCTAGAAAAGGAGCGAACACTCCACTTACTAAGCCAGAACTGTTCTGCTTCCGTGCATCCGTCCCCTGGAATGGGAATCCAGCAGAGGTCTAAGACACTCAAAGAAGTTTCTCAGGACTTACGACTGAAAAAAATCAAATATTTTCCTTTATTTAAGTAAGAACAATCATCGGATTGTCACGGGGTTTCTAACGAACATTTTAGTAGATTGAAGATAAGAAGAAACACCAGAACACCTCATCACTGAGTGCGCCGCGACGACAACCATTCGTGCTATAAAACTTAGATACGACTGATATCGGAGATGGAGAACTACCCTCTGTAAAACCGTCTCAGATACTGGCTTCTCTCAACTGCCCTGGCACTGTATATGAGTTATAACTCAAGAAAGGAAGACACAATAGATCTGTAAGGTCGCGGTGATTACGCGGTACTCATTCTACATATCGATCGCCATATCAATTTGACCAGAGAGACAAAATAGAGTGTGCCAAGCTGAACTATAGTCATCCTTGGTTCAACCAATATAACTAAACCTAGTCCAGCTTGTTGTTTAGAAGATCTAAGCCAACTTGAAGCAAATCGTGGCCCAAATTAGCTTAACGACTGATCTTCTCCTGTTCAATCGACAAAACGACTTACGTTTCATTCGTCCACATTTAATAATCCAGGAAGTAGGAACACCCACGTTCAAAGGACGAAAATAACATTGGAATCGCGTTTATTTTACGACCGAGTCATATTTACAACTATAAATATCGCGTAGAAAAGATCCTGCCAAGTTTTATTAGCCATGAAGATGTTCCGAACATTTCATCACTATTTGGTTCTCCCTCCACTCGTAACTTATGGATCCAGTCAAATTATACAATTTATCGCTTCTCTGAAAATATAAATGGGATTAATAAATTCGTACCTTAGAAAAAGAGATTTCAATAAAATGATAATTAATGGCTGATAATCAAGCTAAAAGTTATAATGGTTAATATGAATCGTAAATCTCGTAAATTTATTTGCCGGATGTTTTAAAAGGGATAATTAAAATCAGGCGTAATATAATTTTATATGTTCAACAGACATTATTTTTGAGTCAAATTAGCACCAGGAACTCCAATATGAAGAATACAATTGAATGGTCAGAGAAAAAAGCAGGTAACTCAATTTTTTTCTATATTTAAATATTATATGCATTGGGTTCAGAGTGCATGTAAGCGTCTTTAGAAGCCGCAAAACTGAGAAAAAAAACTAACCTATTCAGAAGATATACTCGCCGGCACAAAATTCCGCCACCCTAAAAATTTGACTAAGTTTGATTAACTTTTTATTTTCTAATCCGATTTCTATGATTGTATGGAAACTTGTATGGAAACCCTGCTATTTATCGTAACCCAAACTTGTTCTTTCTTTCCTTTCGGTGTTTTTCTTCCAATAATACAATTTTGGAATTAAAAAAATATATTTCATCATACTAATATTATTTGGACAAAATTTACTTTCAATTAAGCTAATACTTCGTTAGAAAACAGCCCAAAGCTTTAATCTTTCCATCTTCCTACAACAATGATCAATTTACGATCACAACGAGCGCGTTAAGATTTCAATAACCTATAATTCGCGATCGCGATAGCCTGCCTAGGAACTAATTTATATATTTTATAAGCTCGACAGAAGAAGTAACGACGCCATTGAAATCGGCGTTAGACTTTGCTCGATTGCTTTCCCCATCCACCGCTTTACGAGACGATTTTATGGTGGCCCGCTGAATGGGACATTAAGAATGGCGATCGCTATAATT
>NW_022145886.1:0-34145 GCF_002938485.1 Sitophilus oryzae | reverse complement strand
AAGAGATAGTATCCTATTAAAAACACCGTCACAATCCGAAGATTGCTTTTACTGGCTTTTACTTAAATCAAGGAAAATCTTCGATTTACCTCGTTCGTAAGGAATTTCTTCGAGTGTCTTAGACCGTTGGAGGATTTCAATTCTAAGTTACGGATGGTGTCTTCCAGGTTCTTGAGTTTCGCTTTAAGTTGGTTTCCACTTAGGAACCAGAACGGTTCCAGTTAATGCAGCATTTGATTTTTTCTAGCTAGATTGTTTGCTTTTTTATTACCGTCTACTTGGTGTGGTGGCTCCCAGAGTGGGAGGATTTTTTTTGCCTAATTTGTTCATTTTCTCTAGGCATTCTTTGACCTACTTCAAATTAATACTGATTTGATTGCTCTTAACGCTGCTTGACTATCAGATAAGATAGCTATTTCATGCTTCCGATTGTATGCATATTTCGGTAGCCGGTTTCTGTATGTAGGATGCTGGGGTAGATGCCTTTGGTTCGAAGTATTTAGTTCTGGACTCAAATTCTACGATTCCTAAGACAAGCTCTATTGTAGATTTTTTTGCAGTACCAAAAAAGTTAGCAGAAAAAATCCAAATGTAGTCAATGCAGGAAATTTTTATTTCTAGTACACTTACGTTATCGCTATGTTTACCAACTTGAGCATGGTAACACTGACAACTTTGAAGAAGACGAAGTTACTCTCTCTTCAGACCTTGACCCTACGTAAGAGTACGGTGACATCATGTATTGAGTCCCCTGACTTCCTTGGACCAAGTTGTTCGACACTGCGTCATATGTGAGGCTTGGCCCCTAGAAGTCAAGACCCCTAGTGGGCCAGGCTGTGGCTCACTAGGGTCTTGACTAGGTCTACCCACCTCTTAGGTGACCTTCCACGTAATCGCCTCCCCTCTACCTTCCCCTCCACCATCAGTCTCTCCATTGAGGTGCCACTCCTGGCAATATGTCCAAAATATCGCAGGATTGACTGATTTAATTTTGTGAGCAGCCGTCTCTCAATTCTACACAATTCTACTAGTATGTATTATAAAATAAATAAATAAATGCGTTTATTGTCAAAAAATTTTACAATTTGTAGACAAAGGTAAAATAAACAACAAAGTAAACAAACAAAAGAGAATACAAAACATTATACAAATAACATTATCAGTCTTATTGTTTAAAATAAACATTTATAAATGTTTACAATGTCAAAGAATAAAAAAATAAAAATAAGATTCAAAAATATTTACTAAGTTTATAGTAAATATCAATGACCTCTAAATAAATTTATTTCGATGTCATTGGTAAATATAGTAATAGCAAACATTAGAAAAAAAATCAATTGCACTGGCACAGTAAATGACTTCCTTGATCTTCCTCAAACAGCAGTCGACTGGATTGATTCAGAAGTGCCTAGTCCTAGCAGTCAACTATTAAGCTTGACCAATCAGGTTGGTTAGCGTGGTTATTTGGAGTGTGTTAATTCATTTGTGTTTGTCAAAAACTCTAACGTGATTGGTCGGGCTTAACAGTTCCCTGCTAGGGCTAGACCATAGACAAACTAACAAAAGCAAGACGCGTCAACGCTGTACTGCAAAACGGTAACAAGTTTGATAAGAGTTTATTACCGCGCTTGCGTCAACTGGCCTTTTAGACGAGGACGGTTTACTTATGGATTGTGTATTTTGTAGTAGCCTTTTAGACAAGGATGTTTAATTAAAAAGCGTTTATTAAAATCAAATAAATTTATTTCCATCGGTAAAATAAACAATAATTTCTGGACATAACAGATATAAAAACAAAAGTTAAATAAACGAAAACGTATTTCTCTTATTAAAATAACAAAAAAGATGATAAAAAAAACAGTTATGGTAAACGAAATAAAAGCATTATTCTTCAAAAGGTACAAAAAAATAATTATGTATATTATAATATTAATAATAGGAACAACAAGAAACATCTTAAAAATATAAAACTTTTTCAAATATAAAACAAAAACATAAACTTCACATTTTCACAAGAATTTGCAAAAATATTAACATTTCGAGTCTATTATAAAATATAAAGCACGAAAATTCAAATCATAAAAAGATTAAAAAGATAAAGATTCTTATAACTTACAGTCAATTTGTAGGACCTTCGTTTTGTCTACGTTAGCGATGTAATCACAATAATATGTATAATCACAGTAATTATTATGTTCTTCATAAATGTAAAATGTATTAAATTATTTGTTTTCGTTTTGTACGCTAATAAAATAATAGTAATAACCAAACAAAACGCAAAATCAGGAATTCAACAGTTCGTTCAAGGCAAAAACGTTTTTCGTTTTATTTAGGTTAGGTTTGACGAGTGCGACTGCGCGATGATTTCTGACTCAACTGGCCAGCGCAAAAACAATAATTCGACTTCCTCAATCCTTTGAAAAGTCTTGCTTTTGTTAGTTTGTCTATGGGCTAGACACAAGTGATTGATTCTATGAGTGTAAATATTTGATATACATACGTTTTTACATTCTGTTCGTCCCTATATTGTTGTATTTGTATTTTTCTGATGTTTTGTTTTATATTTATAGACATTGTATTGTTTTTATTCCATGTGTACGAGCCATACGATAAATAAATAAATAAATAGACCAGTGTTTACAAGATCAAATTCGATTATCAAAATATAAGTCATTTACGGCGTAGAAAGCCTTGTCTAGTAAATAAGATTTCAATGCTTTGCGAAATGAAGACAATGATGTTATGGATTTGATTTCAAATGGCAGGTAATTGTGCATTTTTTCGAGTTGTATAATATTGAACTTTTAACTAACTCTGAGCGTGGGATAGGTGGATAAAGATCTTGCTCCGCGTTCCTGAGTGGATAAGTGTGAGATGGCCTTTCTTGAGAAGCTGATACATGGTTACGTATTAGGCAAACTTTTGCAAATGACGAATATTTTATATATTTAATCAAGAATTTAAGAACTTTTTGTCTAACTTAAATTCAAGCCTGCCTAAAAATCCTTCCAATAAATGCCCCAAGTTTCACGTTAAAAATATTCAGTCTTTAATCACGTCTGGTCTAAGAAGGCGTTCAAAGAACCGCAGTGTTTTGTCTGAGTCCCGCGTGCGTGTTAATGCATGGACCGCCCGATTCAGCAGGATGATCGGTCAAAATGCTCGTCGATCAGTGCTCTTGATATGAATGGGTTAAGAGATGTTTGAGACCATGCCGACAGTACGGTGATAAAGACTTATTGAAGTGGAGAAAAAATCTTTGTGTGATTGTATTTTGCCGATAAATAAATATCGGCTAATGTCGTGAAAGGATTTTGAATAGTTCTTTAGTATGTGTATAAGGTGTAAAGAATTTTTAACAGCTTTATTGTAGCATATTCACAATTTAAAGGTTTAACTGCATATAGCATTCCTTAATATTCTATACTAAACTCGCCGGCACAAAATTCCGCCAGCCTAAAATTTTTACCCTAAGTTTGATGTTTCATAACTTTTGAATTTGTAATCAAAACTTCGGGGGGTGCCTATTTTACTGACCAAATTTAAAATTTCCTCTCTGAGATTAGTGGAAAGTAATACCACCTTAATTTTGCTACTACCACCTAAAAATAAGCTACTACCACCTTAATTTTGCTACTATCACCCAAAAATAAACTACTACCACCTTCATTTTGCTACTACCACCCAAAAATAAACTACTACCACCTTAATTTTGCTACTATTACCCAAAAATAGACTACTAACACTTTAATTTTGCTATTACCACCCAAAAATAAATTATTACCACTATAGTTTTGCTACTACTACTACCACTACCATAAGCAACATAAAAATAAAATGCAAACATATCAGGAGAAAGAAAACAAACAAGAAATAATTCATTTTCGTAGATTTAAATAAAATCACAGTGGTAGTAGTTTATTTTTGGGTCGTAGTAGCAAAATTAAAGTGGTAGTAATTTATTTTTGGGTGATAGCAGCAAAATGAAAGTGGTAGTAGTCTATTTTTAGGTGGTAGTAGAAAAATTAAGGTGGTAGTAGTTTATTTTTGGGTGGTAGTAGCAAAATTAAGATGGTAGTAGTCTATTTTTGGATGGTAGTAGCAAAATTAAGGTAGTAGTTGTACGTATTTAGATAGTAGTAGGTAACGTATATAAGCTGGTCAGTAAATTATGCTGGTCTGTAAAATAGATTTTCCCAAAACTTCGTTTCAAAAAATTTCAAAACACTCTGTAAGAAAAAATGGGACGGGCATTTTGTATAAAAACACTTTTCGGTAATAAGATTTATTCTTAGATATATTCCTAACATTACATTTTTTAGATTATCCTATTATCTCTATTCTTTTACGAGCTACACATACTTAAATAAAGTATTCATATTTTTACAATCTTCAATTTGTTGAAAATGGAGCTCTCAATGCCCACCGTTAAATTGAGGATGTTCTCCAAGAAGTTGTCGTTCCATTTGCTCCTTTCATTGGAAATCAGTTGATACTGATGCATGATAATGCCAGGCCCCACATTGCACGGGGTAATGAGTAAGGAGTACGAGTAGCTAACGAGTACCTGGATGAGGTTGTAGTACGAAGGTTGGAATGGCCTCCTTGTAGTCCCGACCTGAATGCAATCGAACATTTTTGTGCGATGAACTTAAAGAGCTGTTCGTCGTCCTATTCCACTACAAACTTTCCAAGAGCTATGAAGGAGATTCCTCGGTTAATATGCTAACCTTAACTCTTGTAAAGGGTTTTCTTGATCTATAGCTTGATATTCAAGATGCAAATCAAGAAAGAATAACTACCCTAATTCATTCGATACAATGACGACCTCGAGGAGTTATTGCTGCGAGAGGTGGACATACACGCTATTAAAGTTATTGTTTTGATTTGTCAATAAAAAAATCTTTGAAATAAATACTGTAGTTAAAAATGTGTAGCTCATAAAAAAAATAGATAGAGATAATGGGATAATTCAAAGAATGAAATGTTAGGAATACATCTAAGATTACAGGAAAGTTTTTCATCCACAATGCCCGTGTAATTTTTTCCACAGGGTGTTTTGAATTTATTAAATTAATAGAAAATAATTCCATTATTATCAATTCCATAGTTGTTGTTCTTCTTGCTAGATAAGCACAGTTAACTTTTACTAAATGCACTTTCAAATTTTGTTATAAAAATAAAGGTAATATAAAAGCAAACGATCTAGCTAGAAAAGGAGTGAATACTCCATTAACTGGACTAGAACCGTTCTGCTTCCCAAGTGGAAACGAACTTAAAGTGGAACTCAAGAACTTAGAAGACTCAATTCGTAACCTGGAATGGAAATGCTCCAATGCACTATGGTTTCCAGAAGCTAATTTTTTGGCCAAAATACATATTTTAGACTCACTTTATATGAACTTTTTTGTATGTGAAATGCAAGCAGATATAGAAATGAAGAAGACCACATGCATATATTTTTGTTTAGTTTTCATTTTTATTCCTTTTCAGCATTTATATTTAGACGTTCTAGTGAAGTATTTGTGTCTATTCAGTTGTTGTTTATTTTCGGGAGAATTTTGATGAATATTAAGTGATATATTTCAGAGGGATGTAACAACGGATTTATTTTTACACTTATGTATTACACTATGGTATGTATTTATAAGAAATCACTAACAATGGCACATAAGAATCAGCGTCTATTATTTTTTTATTAATTAAAAATAATGAGTATAAGACAGAACATAAATAAAAAGTTAAAAGTTTAGTTTGTTAACAATCCTTTCTGAACATATCGAAGAAAAAAGTGGCTGCTACTAGCTGCAACTTTTTTTTAAAAGAATTTTTTTTCAGCTATGTATCGATTAAAAAAAATAGATATTTTGGAAAAATGGCTACAAGGGGCCGATAAAGTTGAGAAAAACGGATATGTTTCAAATTTTGTAAGACAGAAATTTCAGAATAATGAACAAGAACTATCAGGCACAATGGAAAAAAGATAAATCGCCTTTGTATAAATTTTGAAAGAAGATGGCAGGCGGCTTCGCAGCTTAAAGATTTTATTTTTAAAACAAAACGACGACTAGTTAAAGGAGGATTTTATCCTTGAATTAAAGAACCCCTTCCATTCACATCATCTGCTGGCCGCCCACGATTACCTTTTTCGGAGCAATCTTCCAGAACCCAGAGAAGAACGGCCTCAAAAGTTTCTGAGAAACATAAGCAGGATTTGGCTTTACTTGTGCAGGCTGCAAAATACTTTACTTGTGCAGGCTGCTTTGTAAATTTAGTTATCCTGCCGATGTACTTAACCTACTTCGTTTACCTGACTTTATCGAAAAGAAGTTAAATGAAGAACAATTTGAAGAGAAGCATGGAAAAGAAGAGGAATACGAGGAGGAAGAGCAAGAAGAAGAAGAAATGCAAAAAGTAGAAGAGCAAGAAGATATTTCTAAAGAAGATTGCTTTTTGGACAGCAGTAATTCGATGATTGATCAACTTTCTTTTTCGGAACTAGATACAGAAGATGCTTCATAGGTAAAAGTTAATCACACGTTGAATGAGAATATTAAAAATAACTTCATTTTATTAGTCTTTTATTATTTTATTAAAAACACAAATTTACAGTCAATATTTTCCATTAAATGTAAGTTATTTAATTTTGGCCAAAAAAGTAGCTTCTAGAAACCATAGTGCAATGGTTTAAGATATTCGAAGAAATTTCTCAAGACAAAAAATTAGAAATTTTCCTTGATTTAATTAAGAACAATCTTCGGATTGCCACGGGGTTCTTAACAGGACACTGTCGTCGCCTCAATGAACACATCAGTAGATTGAAGTTAAGAAACAACAGTAAAAATGCATTCTTTGAGGAAAATGCACGACAAAAAAAACGACAATTATTCGTGCAATAAACTTTGGTACGACTGATATCGGAGACGGAGAACTAACCTCTGTAAAACCGCCTCAGATACTGGCTTTTGTCAAATGTAAAAGCCCTGAGACTGTATGATGAGTTATAACTCAAAAAACGGAGACACAATAGATCTATAAGGTCGCGGTGAACCTCCTTCCTCCCATACAATCTTGTTATACTAATATAAAAAAAAGATTCTTTATAAAATTAAAAAAAAAACGATTAAAAATGTAACAGGATAGAATAATATAGATCTAATAATGTAAAATGCAGTTTGAAGTTTAATGTTAACTGTTCTCAATGTTCGCATGTTGATTTAACCCGGGAAAAGAAAATTCTTTATGGCCTCAAACACGCCATCACCAATAACATTATGTAGGCTGTGTGAAAAACAAAGATCGTTGGGTTATTTTCGAAAAGCGAAACGGGTCGATAGTAGAAAATGTACTTAAACGAACCTGTTATGGATCGATGTTATTAATCAGGTTGTACGAATTTGGTTCGAGAGTAATTAGATAGAAAATGAAGAAATATCACGAAAACCTTAGAGCGTATATCATATCTAGACAGGTAGTTTCACCGGCATCTTTGTAACCAGCGTGCTTCCTATTTTAACGTCATTTATGAGGGTTATAAATTCAGAGGGTTAGATGTAGAAGAAGGTGTCCAAGATATACAAAGAAGATGTAAACAGGAAAATGCTATAGGTTGCCACTAAGGTCATATACCTATATGATCATTATACCCTACTGGCAAGCCAAACCTTGGGTTGGTGTTTACATGTAATTCTGAAATGTTTTTGGTGTAAGTAGAGATATTTAGGTCCCCAAAATGCTACAATGACGTCAACTATCAAAAAAAAGGATTATATTAAGTCTGTGGTCAAATTAAACTGTAAGTAAACAATGGGATATTTTGTATTTTGCCCATACAGGGTGATCTAAACTGTATTCCCGAAACTTCGGCAGCATATTATGCAGATAAATACCAAGAGATGATAAGTAATACCAAGAATAAATACCAAGAGACATTTTTTACGTCAAAAATCACGGAAATGTATATTTTTTCACCTATAGTAATTTTATACAGGAACGGACGAAAAGTTATTACGCCCTTTACAAATAGGAATCATATTGACATCAAAATCAAATTTCTCATGTCAAAAAACTCTCCCTGACACCAATTTTCATCTAAATATTGACGTTACTTGTTAAATTATTTGGAAAGAATCTCTCTCGAAATAAAAATGAAACTTCTACACCCTGTATCTCCGAAACTAAGCATTTTAGGACATACATTTATACGAACTTTTTTACTTATTTTTATCTGCAGAATATGCTGCCGAAGTTTCCAGAATACAGTTAGGACCACTCTTTATATTGAGTCAATCACCGCGACATTATAGATTTTTCTTGAGTTATAACTCTACAATCTCAGAGCTTTGACAAAAGCCAGTATAACGAAACGCGTGTCCAGTGCAACAGTAGAGTGTTTTGGTGTATTGTGGTGAATTAGTGTTTTATTTTGCTCCCAAAATTTAGTTATATTTGTCTTATAACTGAAAGTAGTGAAAAGTTATAAATCTTATAAAATAAACTATGTATTTTTAATATTAGACCTCTATGGTGACATCACATGAAGTGAAATATTGACGACACGGCTATTTCAAGGTAAGGACTACAAGAAGCACGTCTAGTTGATATACATATACATGGTCTAACAAAACAACTACTTTTATTTCGAGGTTATATTTGTTCGAAGTACCTTTCTGTCGTACCTCCTAGAAGATTTTTCATTTTCTCGGAATAAAGTAGTTCGCAACTACTTGTTACGAGAGCTTCCTTGAGCTTGCCATATTAAGAGAGCTGCCATAACAATATTAAGCGCGATTTACTGTACGCTTTCATTTCTCTTTACAACAACGGGGCTTTATTACCATAAAGATGGCAAATATTATATTTAACAATTGACATATAAATATACAAAGAAAGTGAGCCATTTTAGGGTTAACGATTTCTACGAACGAGTTAGCTATCCTTGAATATTAAATTTGTATTGTTATTAACTATTGCTAAAGTTGTTTTATATACTTATAACAGAGAATATTAGATATTAATTTAAACTTAAATATACTGAAATCTCAGTTTTAATAAATCATTGTTATGCTTGATAAAAATAGTATCACAAACTATCAGGTATCTATATCTGTGAAAGAATATTCTATAACGAGTGTTTTAATAATGTCAACAATGAAAACTTTTCTCCGAAGTTTCTACACTATTTGATTTACACATTACAGTTGAGGTTGAAATTTTTGGTATTATAACAGTAAAATAACACATTAATTCACCAAAATACACCAGAACACTTTATTTTTCCACTGAACCCGCTTTTCGCTAACCATGTTAGCATCATCAGCAGACGATTAAAACTCAGTTTTAATCACCATGTTAGCATCATCACGAATGGATGATGCTAACATGGTTAGCGAAACGCGCTTCCAGAGCATAATAGTGTTTTGGTGTATTATGGTGAATTAGTGTTTTCCCCCTAACTCCAATAAAAAAAATAGTCAACAGTGGCTGATTTTTAGATTATTATTATTATGTTATTCAAAATAAGGCATAGAGATAATATATTTAGGAAAATTAAACGTTTTCTTCCTTTTTTAATTTTGGTTGTTTTATTTTATAACCAAATAAAGATGTTTAATAGTCTGTGAAGTCTTATTTTTTTACCATTCATCCCTCCCAAAACGCTGACGATAAGAACAACTATTTTTGTTTTTAGTTGCTGTTTTTTTATGAAATAAAATGTTTTCTTAGACTGAGGTAATTAATTTTGAAGTTTTACACGTTACGGTTACATGTAGTACTAACCATTATCAAGTACTCTAAATCCTAATAAAACTACTGAGCTGAGCTTATATATTCGATACCAATTACACTTTTAGTTACGTAATCGAGGGCCCGGTTTTTAAATTCATTGTTGCCAACAATGGACATATTGGGCGCCGGGCTTACTAACTAGAATTTAAATTTTCCGTTGGGTATTCAGGTGGTAGCTCTGCTGTAAAAATTGTCGAGTTACCACATTTATTTATTTATTTCCTGACATTGTCATTCGTTTTGACATTTTTTTTTTGTATTGCGAGTTTTTGGTTTAAATGAATTGTGTTTTGATACTTTAAGCTTAAAATTTTTTACTAGGGGACCTTGCAATCGATTTTTAGAACCTCTTTTAGTGCGAAGTGTACAAGATAGCTTTGTAACGTTTTAATAAAACGATGCCATTGGCAACCCAACATACAGCCTACCGAATTAGTTCTGACTAATTTCGGATACTCTGTTGATCTACTTGCCCTTGTCGGCGCAGAACTAGAGCATCTTTTTGACTATCGGAAGTCACCATTTTTGATTCAGATTTCGTGGCTTAAACATCAACCATACTTATCTGAAGTCATCCGAGAAAGTTTCAACCTTTTTATTCTATTAAACTTTGGAATGTAGTCCTGACCCAACCTGAGTCGATTCCAAATGACTTCCTCACTTCTGGACAGTGACCGAGCTACAGAAACTTGAAAGAATTGAGGTTTACATTCATATAGCTTATTTGAATCTCCTGTTACCTCCCTCTCTGCCTGGATACCACTTTTTATTGTGGACATATATGTAGAAATTTAAGTTCAGAGATAGAAAATGCAAGTGGTATAAAATCTCCATCATTTGCCGCAGTCTTAGCAATCTTATCAGCATCTTCATTACTTATGTATGGGTATTTTTCATCCTCCTCTGACAACAGATCTTTGAACAACATCCTTCAAGGAGTAGCCATCCACCTCCTACGAGGGTATACATCCTTCCACGGTCGGGGTTTAGTTAAACAATTCTCCTGTTTCTTCGTGTTTAATTGAAGGAGAATAATAAAATAAATGTATTAAACCTTTTAAATATAAATGAAGACCAGTTGGTCATGGGTTAAAAGACATCCCATATACCCTTTCAATAGTTTTGTTACATGAAATAAAACAACCGATAACATCATGTTTTGCAAAATGTTCGAAAGTTAGGTTATTAGTCAAAATCAGAAATATACTTCTATTGCGTAATACGCAAAAATAAAAAGCAGTATATTTGATAGTAAAATTATAAAGTTTTCAAATAACGACACGTAATTAAGTAAATAAGGTACGAACAGGCCTTATATAGAAACCCTCGTCAATATTGTAACTTTTTAATAAAACGATATTGGCAATCCAACATACAGCCTACCGGATTAGTATTATTTCGGACACTCTGTTGATCGTACTTGCCATTGTCGGCGCAGAACTAGAGCATCTTTTTGACTATCGGAAGTCACCATTTTTGATTCAGATTTCGTGGCTTAAACATCAACCATACTCATCTGAAGTCATCCGAGAAAGTTTCAACCTTTTTATTCTATTAAACTTTGGAATGTTCTAATGGTTCCTGGCATTTGGGGAAGGAATCAATTTTTAGTTTTCCCCATTTTTTTTGTGATTTTCTAAACGTGGTTTTGGTTGTCCTGTCATGAATTTTATTTTTGAGTAATATATCGTCTAGTTACATGGCGAGTTATATGTCGTGATTGGTGGCTGTAGTACGAGAGCCTGTATCTATAATCCATGTTTGATTTCTACATGGCTGATGGTATTGTAAGGGGCTGTTCGAGGCTGTGGTAGATTGGGGATGAGCTCCCACACCTAACGTCCACACACCATCTAGAAGGACGAGCTAAAGCCTAGAATTGCACCGGATAATCAGGCCAGATTTCATACTTTTTTTTATTAACTCATTTCAAATCTATTTACTTACTGTTGACGAATTGCGTAATTAATTATGTAATTATTAGATATTTTTGAATTTCATTATTAAAATATATTTTTCTTAATTTTAAATATACAATTTTTTTATATATATTAATATCTTGTCAAGTATTTTGTGATGGTGTCACTTGACATATTTATTTAATTAACTTTTGATTGATTTACGGAATTATGTGCGCATACAACAAGGTTCATGAACTGCGTTAGTTTGAAGTACTTATTTAACTTTATTTTGCGTAATTTAATATTAATATGTCAATGATTTTTAATCAACAAAACAAGTGATACTATTTTTTTTTATCATACATTTAAATTTTGATTACTTATTATTCTTAAGTATTAATTCATTTTAAAAACCTAACTTCATCCATCAATTACTGTACTTGTCTAATTTTTTTTTAATTATAAATAAATTTAAGTTGGGGTAAAGAGATCTATTAATTTCTGAATGAATGTCCTGGCGCCCAATAATTATTGTTTTATTGATTAATTATAACACCTAATAAAAAAATAAAAAACTAACCTACGACTGCTCGCAAAGACGAAAAGCTGCCGTTTGCATTGTGTCAAGAAAACGTTACATTATACAAAGCCAAAGCAAGAGTATATAGTGATATATAAAACAACATCAGAATTCCCAAAGTAAATTGGCAAAGGAGTACGACAGGGAGACGCGATATCCCCAAAGTGTCAAGAAAACGTTACATTATACAAAGCCAAAGCAAGAGTATATAGTGATATATAAAACAACATCAGAATTCCCAAAGTAAATTGGCAAAGGAGTACGACAGGGAGACGCGATATCCCCAAAGCTGTTTACAGCAATACTAGAAGAAATATTCCGTCAACTGGACTGGTCCAACAAAGGATTAAAAATAGATGAAGAATATTTTACTGACGCTGACGACATAGTCTTAATTGCCAACGCAACAACGCTCAACGCTCAATGGAACGAAATATGCTGGGAATAACCAAGAGAGACCGTAAAAGAATAGAGTGGATACGACAAAAGACCCAGGTAATAGATGTCATCCACAGAGTCAAATCCCTCAAGTGGCAATGGGTAGGACACTTGACAAAAAGAACGGACAACAGATGGACCACAAAAATTACAGCATGGTACTCACGAGGAATTAAGAGTCCTAGAAGAAGACAGAACATGAGATGGGACCATGATATTAGGAAATTAGCAGGGATAACTTGGGCTCGCATAGCCAACAATAGACAACAATGGGCCCAACTACAAAGAGAATATCTAAATATGTGAGGAAGGCTGCACCATAATTGGAAATGGTTGAATAAACTGAAAATGATGATGATGAATGGAGCAAAATTAGAAATGGAATTGTACCTAACTTCCAATTCTTTTATGTTTTTTTTACTTAGTTTATTAAATGGATTGTTACCTGATAAATAAATATTACAAAGTTATACAACGGAATTTATTCAGAAAATTCCAACGTAACGACTGTTATGTGTCCCGATCGATGGTCTGGCAAACGCGGCTCGATAATAAATTAAACGTTTTTATGTTTGTTGTCGCTTCGGTCGCCATTCTTGACCTTTATGCGCGACAAGTTCGCCCATAAAATACATAGACAAAATAAAAGTGGTTTCGGTCATGTTCCATGATGCGACGGACTGCAACCGCCCACGCCAGCTTTAAAATGCACCTTCTAACTCTAATTTATTGACCTTCCCACGAACTTGATCTTGAACCTCGTATGTATCATCACCAGTCGGTCTGTTAAATAACGAAACATACGTTCTAGGACATGCGTATGGTTTATTGTTAAAGTTTAGTGTTTGTAATAGCGTGCCAACAATTCAGGATGAGCAAGACGAGATTTTGATATTTTATTGATCAATTATCTTCCAAATTTGTTTATGGAGAGGTACCTCAGGACTTTTGCAACGCGAATATAGTGAATATATTTAAGAACAAAGGAAGTGCATGCGGAAATGCATCAGACTGCGGAAACTACCGAGGAATTTCACTACTGGCTATCGGAGGAAAAATTCTTGCAAAAATTATGTCAAACCACCAGAATCGCAAACGAGTTTTCGCACCAACCGCGGTACCGTCGATTCCATATTCTCCATCCGGCAACTACAGGAAAAAGTAAAAGAGCAGCAGTCTAAACTTTTCGTTGCATTCATCGATCTAACAAAAGCCTTCGATTCTGTGAACAGAGATGCACTTTGGGCAATTATGAAAAAGTTCGGAGTACCCATCAAATTTCTTACAGTGTGTAAAAAGCCTCCATAACAACAACAAATCAAGAGTGTCATATCATGGATCACTGAGCGATCCCTTCCTAACAAACACAGGCGTTAGGCAGGGATGTGTCTTAGCGCCTCTCCTATTCAATATATTCATGGCAGCGCTCTGCATTATAGTGGACAGCAAACTGCAGGAGAGAGGTTTGGGCATTAGATACAGATACGAAGGCAGTCTGTTCAACATATAAAGACTCAGGGCAAAAACACGTACAAAATTCATCACAGAACTTCAATACGCTGATGACTGTGCTCTAGTTGCAAATACGTTACAGCAATTGCAAGAAATGTTGAACACATATACATGGGCATACAAGGCCTTGGGACTGCTAGCTGAACATCGATAAAACTAAAATCATGTGCACTCCCCCGGATGATCACAACAATGCTATAAAAATCGGAGATGAGCTGTTGGAATATGTAGCGGAAGACAAATTACCTCGGCAGTTTGATTTCGGAAAAGGCCAATATCGACTCTGAAATTCAGCACAGGATTAGCAGCGCCTCAAGAGCATCCTGGAAATTAAAGACAGGGTTTTCTACAATCATGACTTGAGCACAAAAAACGAAACTTGCGGTGTACCGAGCGATAATAATTCCCACTATGTTATATGGAAGCGAAACCTGGGTGCCGTACCGCCGACACATGAACGCATTAAACAATTTGCAACAGAGACATCTTAGACAACTCTGAAGAATCAAATGGTTATCGATTGCAGCTAACTGCAAGAGTATTGAAGTCATGATTACAAAGTCTCGCTTAAGATGGGCTGGTCACGTATGCAGAATGCAAGAAAACCGCATACCAAAATCTCTGCTTTACGGTGAGCTTGTAGACGGTAAGAGGAGGCCGGGTGGATAACTCAAAAGGTTCAAGGATATTTTCCACGAAAACTTAAAGGGAATTAACAAGCAGAATGAGTGGGAAGAGGCAGCTCACAATAGAACGGAATGGAAAAGAATTGTAAAGTCAGTTAAGAGCGATAACCAAAAAGTAAAGAGGCAACAAAGCAATGAGATTTTTGAATGTCTGGAGTGCGGTAGACAGATAACATTACGTAACGGGCTTTTCAGTCACAGAAAAGGTCATGAAAGAAAACGCCTTGCGTGACCCTCTTCTGATGCGTGTCAAATACTCGTCAGCGAGTAATGGCGGTATGGTATGGTAAGGTATAAATTTGTTTAGAGCGTAGATTGTATGGGAGGAGGAAAGTTTTTTCCAGTAGCAATGGGCCATCCTCCACCGGAAACCATGCGATCTGTCAGGCCTATTTTCTTTGTCCCCTTTCTATATATCTGCACCCAGTCTCCTATCCCTGTACCCCGCACCAACTTTTTTGATAGGATGGGAGCATAGTTCCTCCGCTTTTAGCCTAGCTTTCCCAAATAACAAGTGTCGCTTGCGATTCAGAGCCTCGTAGTGATATATTATGTGCTCCGCTGTTACAGGATCTTTATCGCAGAGTCTGCAGCAAATATTTCCTTGATACATGTTGAGCTTGTTCAGGTAACACTCGAATGTGTCCTGTCAAGAGACCGGTTGTAATCCGCACTTTATTCCTGCTAAACGTTAACTGTTCTTTTGTGGTTTTAGAGCTAGGTTGTTGGATAAAGGCCTTGCTGTGCCTGTGCCCCAGTAGATTTTCCGTTTTTTCCTGATCCAGAGTTTTAGTGCACTACGGGCCAAACATTTGATGACGTTTAATGAGCCAATAGCTAACTCATCGGATTTTTCGTTGCCTTGGATGCTGCTGTGGCCCGGCACCCAGAATAATCATATAAATAAATCATTATGGTGAATGAATAAACAGTATAGTAGTATTCAGTTGTTTATGGAAACTAATGGTACAGGAAAATGAAACAGCAATTTTTAAATTACATTAGCAAACTATATTCAAAGTGTTGCCTTGTTTATAATAATAAAATACTACTGATCAGAGATTTGGCTCTACGAACTAAAACATAACATTCAAAATTACTAAGCAATTTCTATGATATGTCTACGACCGCAGTAACATTATTTAATTCTACTCTTGGCAAAGCATTTGCATTAATTTTGCCAATTAATATTTCAGCATACTTTGTATTACGATCTTCTGAAAATACCAGACTAATTTTAGCTAAACTCGTAGATGTAGTGTTTTTCCACTCGATTTCTTAGGGATTTCCAGAAGTTTTAGATGTAAAATATATCAGTATGGTAATTATTATGTTTTGTTTTTGTCTATAACGCTATATAATTGTCTAAAACCTGCAAAACTTTAAATAAAATGTAATAGATTTATTTGATTTTCCACAATTGTATTGTATTGGTAGCCGTGCTGCAAAAAATGTCAAGTTGCCGCATTTATTTATTTATTTCTTGACATTGTCATTCCTTTTGACACTTAAGTTTTGTATTACGAGTTTTTGGTTTAAATAAATAGTATTGTTATGTTTTAAGCTTCAAAAATGTTTACTATCAGACCTTGCAGTCGAACATTGTTCTTTTTAGAACCTCTTTTAGTGCTAAGTGTACAACATAGCTTAATAGCCGTAAAAAAACTTATCGCAACTTTATTAGAGTATTTTGAACGGGAAAGCGGTAGTAATGACGTTTTGTGTCGCTTAAGTGCTGTTAAGAAGTTGAGTTTTGTTGATGTAAATAATAACTATATATATATATTTATAATTAATTTAATTTTGTTTCCTAAAATATATACTTAATCACGTGACACTAACCAATCATTACTTATAAAACTCGATTATAAATAACGAATTATATATTTTTCTTGCATTTTTGCTTTATTTACTAAGTTAATTTGACTTTGGTTTTCTAGTAACGTATCTGGTATTTTTGATATTAAATAATTATTACGACGTATCTATTTTTATTAAAAAATTATTATTTAACAATGTACCAACAAATTATTGAGTCTGCTGTACATTATTTTTATAGCCGAATTTAAGTCAGCCATATTAATAATCTATTGCTTTTTCTTGTTATTTTTTTTTTTGTAAGTACTGTCCAGTGTGTCTATCATCTCATCTACTAAACATCTATCAACGAGCAACTGTGGAGTTGCAATTTTTTCTAAGTTTTGACCTAAATATTGACAAAATATGTTTATTGGTACTGTCTATTTAGTTAAGTACACATATTAGTTCATATACAGGGTGGTCCGAACTGTATTCCGGAAACTTCGGCAGCATATTCTGCAGATAAAAATAACTAAAAAAGTTCGTATAAATGTATGTTTTAAAATGCTTAGTTTCCGAGCTACAGGGTGTAGAATTTTATTTCGATTTTTTCCAAATAATTTCTAAAGTAAAGTCAACATTTGGATGAAACTTGGTGTCTGGGATTTTTTGACAAGAGAAATTTAATTTTGATGTCAATATGACTCCCACTAGTAGAGGGCGCCACCTACATGTGTTTTAACAGTTTTAAAGCGTAATAACTTTTTTTCCATACCTGTATATAAACCATATAAATTACCGAGCACAAAAATATACATCTCTGTGACTTTTTACGTAAAAAATATCTCTTTGTAAAAATCCCTAAGAGCAACCGTTCTTAAGATATTTAAAATGGAAATAGTCAATACATGTCATTATTGACGAAAAATAAACACGTTGAGTAGATAGTTATTTCGCTGAAATAATAAATTTGGGAATTTTTTATTTTTTTTAAATTAATCATAACTTTTTCTGCAAAAAATGATGATAAAACCGTTTCTGTTAAACTTTTGGCAAAAAACATTTCAAATTTATGATTTCTATTTAGTCAACATGTTTAATTCGTGTCAATGTTGACAGGTATTGATAATTTCGATTCCAAATATCTCGAAAACCATTACTGGTAGCAATTTTTACCAAGAGACCTTTTTTACGTAAAAAAAGTCGTAAATGTATATTTTTTTACTCAGTAGTTTTATACAGGTACGGACGAAAAGTTATTACTCTTCAAACCAGTTAACTAATATGTAGATGGCGCCCTCTACTAGTAGGAATCATATTGACATCAAAATCAAATTTCTCATGTCAAAAAACTCCCAGACACTAATTTTCATCCCAATATTGGCATTACATCAGAAATTATTTGAAAAAAGTCGAAATAAAAATGAAACTTCTACACCCTGTATCTCCGAAACTAAGCATTTTAGGACATACACTAATACGAACTTTTTTACTTATTTTTATATGCAGAATATGCTGCCGAAGTTCGCGGAATACAATTCGGACCACCATGTATACATTTAAATTGCAATTCTATATCATCGGTATAATATACCCAAAATAGCAAAATGAATTATTAATTCAGTATTTTTTCAGTTTCCTGACCTCCATCATCTGCGTGTCGGCGTTTTTTTTGTAAACTGTTGCTGATGAATATTAATAAGAAGAAACGGCAAAAAAAAAACGCTAAACGCGGCAAAACAATGTGTCACAACTAATATAGACTTTAATGGATTGCCATGTTGGGTAGGCAGCCGGACAGGTAATAACTAAATTAATGTCACCGTCTTTATGGTGTAATAATAAAACTACTGATTTTCAGTTAGCTAGGAGCCTTCCATCTGCTCCAACACTTGGGTGAATAAAGAAATATATATCTATTTATTTTTTTAATTTTGAATTCCGAAAGTTTTTCTCTAAAATAGTCCTATGGGTATTTCGCCATTGCAAGAAAATCTTCGAAATAAAATAATTATCTTTTGTAAACACTGTTGCGTTAATTTAAAAAAAAATCCCCAAAAAATAGGAAATAAATGGTACTGAATCGTCAATGACCATTCTAATCATTGTCGCATTGGTATAACTTCTTCTTCTTCTTTCTCAGCCTGGTTCCATCCATTGTTGGATATAGGCCTCTTTTAGGTTTTTTCATGCTTCGCGATCTCTAGCCAATCTTATCCATTCTCTTCCCGCCACTGTTTTGGTTTGGTTTGGTTTGGTTTGGATGATGATCCATCTCTTTTTTTACTGATGTCATCGATCCATCTCTTTTTTAGTCGGCCCACACTTCCTGTTTGCTGTTAAGTGAACAGCAAATAACAACGTGGTAGTTGCACCAAGGAACAAAAGCAAAGTGAATACTAAATTTTACCCGTCTCGCACTCTCGGACGGGGTTTAGGTACAGAAGCGCCGTTGCCACTTCTATTCGAACGGACATGAATTCATGGAATAAACCAAACTTAAAAATACATTGATTTACATTTTACATACGGGCTAACAGTAACGTTATGGCTATTGTTGCTCATTATCTTGGTCTTCTTCAAGTTTATTTTAAGGCCAATTTTCTCGGATTGATCATTTAGCTCCTTTAGCATGGTGTTCACTTCTTGAATGTCGGTGCTCAGCAAGACAATATCGTCTGCGAACCTAAGATGGCTAAGGTGTACCCCATCGATTGTTTAGACCTCTATTTTCCCATTCTAATTTCTTGAAGACATTTTCCAGTGCCAGTGTAAATAACTTGGGAGAGATGGTATCTCCTTGTCTCACGCCCTTGCCGAGTGGTATTTTTTCTGTTTTGAGGTCATCATCTAATTTAACTTGAAAGGTTGCACTATCATAGATACGTTTAATAATGGAATGATATCTAGAATCGATTCTCGCGTCCTCCATTGCAGCTAGAAATGACTAGGTTTCGATGCTATCAAAGGCTTTTTGGTAGTCTATATAGGCCAAATGTAGCGGTATATTGTACTCAGTTCTTTTTTCAATGACTGTTTTAATTGTTTGTAGATGATCGATGATACTAAAACCTTTTCGAAAGCCTGCCTATTCTATTGGCTGATAGGAATCCACTTTCGTAGTCAGGCGGTTGTTGATAATCCTAGTGAAGAGTTTGTATAGGTGTGAGAGAAGGCTTATTGGTCTATAGGTATAACTACCGATTGGTATAACTACCCATGACAATGTGCAGTGGTGTTAGGTCTAGGATGACCTTCATTGCTGCTGTTGGGAATGTTCCCATAGCACATGTGATGCAGATGCATGCCAGTCTCTGTGCTTTACACATGTTTTGCCTTGCTGTACATTGCTCTAGTTTTGTGTACCAAACAACTGCCCTATAGATAATCATGGGTCTTACAATCATGATATATATCCAGAGCATTAGGAGCCCAGCCCTATTCCGCCAGTCTTCTGCATATCATAGGAGCCTTTGTGGCTTTGCCTGTTCCATAGAAGTTTACTGTCCAGGGTTATTTCCAAATATTGGACTTCCTGTGATGGCAATATTTCCTTTCCATCTTGATGGATTCTTTTCAAGCTTTTCATTGACTTCGTTTTCTGGTGAATGATGCTGCACTAACGCGGTTTTGTCTGATTTGATGCTCAGTACTGCACCATCAGCAATACGGCGTCCTCTTTGGATAATATCATACAGGGTGTCTTCATGTTTCCCCCGAGCGATCATGACTATGTCATGTGCATACCCTATGCAGTATATTACAGCTAGAGTTAATTCGTTTAGTAGTTCATCCACTACCAAGCTCCACAGCAGGGGGAGGTTACTCAAACTGGTGGCAATCCTTACGTTGTTTTAACAACTACAGTTTTGGTACCAATCTTAACCTCTGCTGTCTGTATTGGGAGCATTTCCCAAAACCAGCGAATTATCGTTCTGTTCACCTCTCTTGTTTCTAAAGATCGCTTGACCACCTTGTGGGGTATATTGTCAAACGCCCAAACAATGTCCAAGAAGGCACAAATTGCTTAGAAAAAGTTAACAAACTTTTAAGTTTTACCACTAATTATACTTGAAAATTTGCAAGTAATGTCATTTTGGCCTTTGATTATCATCCGTCAAGAGAAATTGTGATTAGAAATAAAAAGTTTTGTTTTATAAGGTAACTAGCGTGTACCAGCGACTTCGTTCGCGTCGAATTAATCATTTGTAATGGTGACAATAACGCAAAGCAAGAATTTCCATTAACATACAAACTGGATAAAATTTTCTCACATTTATGTCAGCATGAGAATAAACAATATGGTGATATTATTATATAACTTGGTAATATTTGAGGAGTAGTTTCATTTCGTTGGAATATGACTTTCGAAAAATCCGTTTGCCAAAAATAAGCTTTTTACGTCAAGCAGTTTAAAAAAGCTTAAGTTTTAAAATAAGCTTTTTGGAACGCCCTGTATGATTTTTTAAAAAATTTCAAAATGTGTAAAAAAAAACCAAATAAATTGTGCTTGTCCAAGCGTTTTCCCGAAAGACTAACCGTTTTTTAAATAACTAATATTGTAATATTTGAAGGCCTTTTTAACCCTCTTGGAATTTGAGATTCGAGAAACCCCTCCTTATCGAACCTCTACACCCCACAGTCAATCCGTTTGCCAAAAATCAGCTTTAAACGTCAAGCAGTTTAAGCAGAATCGTGATTTGAAAATGAATGGTCATATTTTATGAAACACCCTGTATAAATTTATAAAAAACCTTAAACTATGTAAAACAACAAAATAAAATATACGTGTTTAAGAGTTTTTCCGAAAAACTCACCGGTTTTTAAATAAAAAACATTTTAATATTTGAGGGATAGTTTCACTCCCTTAGAATTCGAGTTTCGAAAAATCCCTTCTTATCGAACCTCTACACCCTAAAGTCAATCTGTTTTCCAAAAATGAGCTTTTTACGTCAAGCGCTTTAAGCAGAATCGTGATTAATCAATGACTAGATTTTTCGAAACAACCTGTATACATTTTTAAAAAATCTTAAAATAATAAAATATACGTGTTTAACCGTTTTTTCGGAAACTTGACCGTTTTTGAAATAAAAAATATTGTAATATTTGAGGGGTGGTTTCACTCTCTTGGAACTGGAATTTCGAAAAAATCCCTTCTTATCGAACCTCTACACCCTAGAATCAACCTGTATGCCAAAATTGAGCTTCTTACGTTGAGTGGTTTGAGCAGGATCGTGATTAATCAGTATGTCAGTTTAAGGATTTTATATATTAGTATAGATTGTTGGGCTATGGATCCAACTGGTTACAAGCAGGTACTAGTAATATTCTGTTTATTTTAATTGTAGTTTTTAAGACACTATGAAATATCGTAAAGTCTTAGGTATAATTGAAACATCTAATTTATTCCACTAATTTCGAGGTTCTGAATGAAGCTTAAGGCCATAATTATTGCTGTCTGGCAATTTAAGAAAAAACTAGATAATTTTAATTTTAAATTACTAAATCACTAATAGTTAATTTTTATACAAGACTAGCAAATCGACCGAAAAGATTAATTCACGAGCGATGAAATCGCGAGTGAATTAATTTTGGGAGACGATAATGCAATTTTATCGTCGTTATAAAACAATATTTTCTTCCATAGCCGAGTTACGTTTTAAAAAATAATAATTTCTATTCAATTATTAATTTCTTCAAAATAGAAATTAATAATTTCTGAAAATTATTATTTCAAGGAATTTATTACGAGTAGAAAAAATATTGTGCTGGGTTGGCGTTGGTTTCTATGTAATTTGACAAATAAATAGAGCTGTCTCTTTAGTTGTCAGTTTTGAGTCAATATTTTTTAATTCTCTTTCGTGTCGATTGCTGATTGAATTGGAGCCAGAAATGGCTCAAAACGAAATAAGTAAATTACAAACAGATATTCAGGCTGAGGCGACAAACGCCATATCCAAACTACTTCCATTTAAATTCAGAATAACTTATGAAAAGGAATACAAAAATTTTCAAAAATGGAAGCAATTACAAAACGTGCGAGAAGAAATAAAGTTTTTAACCTATCCTCGCTGTTAATGTATCATTTAATCTACCTTTTAAAAAAAGTACTATTTTACTACTACTTTTTTAAAGTACTATTTTATTTACTATTTTTGATAGATATAAGGTAATTTTAACAGTTGCTATGAAAAAAAAAATAAAAAACACAAATAAAAAAAAAATAATTCAGAAAACTATAAATATTCTTGATAAAAATAAAAGTAATAAGCTTTTATATAGCAATTATAGAATCCTTTAAATTCTTACTGCTTCAATAAAAATACAAACAACGTCTGGTAAAAAGGAAACGATGTAACAAACCAGTCGATTGAACGTGAAGTCGTACGTTCATTAACACGAGAAAATGAATTGCACTTGTATATTGCAATCGGTCGACTGCGAAAACTGGATCACCCAGTTTCCATCGATGGGAAAAGTAGTTTCGAATTTTATAGGATAGCGTACAGCCTTGCACGTACAAGGCCGTAACCGTTCGATGCAAAATGTGTTTTAAATTTTCAGAGCGAAATAACATAACATCATGCTGGTTTATATTTTTTCTATAATTTCTTGTATTTGATTGGTCTGAAGATTACAGAAACCTAATTGAAATATTCAAATCTAATTTTAGGTTAAAGGGTATTCCAATAAGAGGTTTCGGATGTTGATAACGAATAAAATAAAAGTTTCATAACATATCCAAAAGTTATTTATGACAGTGTTTCTGCCGAATGGCTACTAGGACTTCTCTGGCAGCACACAATGTTTTTGTTGAAATTTTCCATTATGCTGAACATATTTCTGGAGTTATATCAAGAATTATTTGCCTAATTTCTTCTTTCAATTGTTGAATGGTTTGCGGATTGTTTTCGTAAGTTTTACTTTTCACATAACCCCACAAGAAATAAAAAAAATCAACGCTTTATTGTACAAAAAGCCAAAATAGCTTCATCGACAAAGCATTTACACAACAAACAAAAGTACAAAAAATACAAATAATAAAAAATATCATACAATACAAATGAATTCAAAAAATTTACGTCATTAAAATTCCAAATAAAACATGATTGATGTTTTTATGGGATAAAATAATGGACATGTATATAGAGAATATATATGGTTCCAACAATATGGTGCGACAAGTCATAGAGCAGGTGAAACATTGAATTTATTGCGTACACAGTATGGAGGGAAGCTTATCTCCAGGAATGGGGGACGTAAATTGACCACTAAGATCATGCTACTTGACGCCACTAGATTATTATTTATGGATATTATATTAGATTATGTTCGACCTTTTTAATAATGTATACTCTGGCCTGAATAGCCATCACTCTAAAGCTACAATTTTCTGTCATTTCTCTAAGGCTTTCGACTGTGTAAATCAGAATATCATAATTAACAAATTGAAATACTATGGATTCAGGAGAGTGCCGCTCGAATGGCTTAAGTCGTATCTTGGCAACAGAAGGCAGCTTGTGAGGATTGATACGTCTATGTCTTCTTGTAAGCCTATAGAATGTGGTGTCCCTCAGGGTCCAGTACTTGGCCCTATTTTGTTTCTGGTGTTTATAAACGACATTGCAATTCTAGACATTAGCGGTAAAATCTGCCTCTTTGCGGACGATACTAGTTTCACTTGGAGCGGCCCAGATGTTACGGCACTATATAATACTATATCCAGTGACTTACGCACCATTAAATCTTAGTGCGACTCTAATCTCCTATGCCTCAATCTTTCAAGAACTAAAGTTTTATCATATAAAAGTACTATACAACTTTTTGTACTTAATAACACCACTATTGACGTCGTGGACTCTGTGAAATTCTTAGGACTTGTAGGCAACTCGTTAAAATGGGACTTGCACATCGAAGCGTTATCAAAGAAACTAAGCGCTGCCTGTTTTGCGCTAAGATCAGTTTCTAAGGAACTTAACTTATCAACCTCTAGAATGGTCTATTATGCCCTTTTTGAGTCGCATCTTCGTTATGCCCTTCCATTCTGGGGTACTTGCTGCGCGACAAAATTTGATCGTATTTTCAAACTTCAAAGAGAGCAGTTCGATATTTTTTGGGACTGAACAGTAGAACTCACTGCCACAATTTCTTTAAAAATTTCAAAATACTGACTCTTCTTTCTTTATTCATTTTTGAATCCGTTTGCTTAATCCGCAAGCACATATCTGCTATTCCCGAAAGGCCACCTCACAACTATCCACTCAAGAATGCGGAGCACGATCTTTATCTGCTAACCCCGAGCTCGGAACTAGTTAAAGGCTCAATACTGTACAATGCCAAAAAAATGTACAATCATCTGCCTTTGAATATCAAGTCACTTTCATTCTTTCCCGCATTTCGCAAAGCTCTGAAATTATACTTACTGGAGAGAGCCCTATATGCGGTAAACGACTTTTTTGTTGATGTTTAATCATGAACAATTTTTGAATTTTAAATTTTGATTATATCACACACTGGTTAAAGGTCTAGTATTTAATATTTTATAACTATTACATGATTTCATCCATTTTACAATTTTCCTTTTCTAAAATTTTATTGATACGCCTGTGTTCTGCAATGTCCATGTATGTTTTATTTGGAATTTTAATGACGTAAATTTTTGAATTCATTTGTATTGTATGATATTTTTTATTATTTGTATTTTTTGTACTTTTGTTTGTTGTGTAAATGCTTTGTCGATGAAGCTATTTTGGCTTTTTGTACAATAAAGCGTTGATTTTTTTTATTTCTTGTGGGGTTATGTGAAAAGTAAAACTTACGAAAACAATCAGGAAACCACTCACCAATTGAAACAAGAAATTAGGCAAATATTTCGTGACATAACTCCAGAAATATGTTCAGCATTAATGGACAATTTCAACAAAAGAATTGTGTGCTGCCAGCGTAGCCATTTGGCAGATATTTCACGTATCCAGCTACGCACTGTCAAATAACTTTTGGCTATGTTATGAAACTTTTATTTTATTCGTTATCATCATCCGAAACCTCTTATTGGAATACCCTTTAGATTGTATGGGAGGACGGATGTCAATCGCCGCGACCATAGAAATTTATTGTGTTCTCCTTTCTTGAGGTGTAACTCATCATACAGTCTCAGGGCCTTGATAAAAGTCAGTATCTGAGACGAATTCACAGAGGTTAGTTCTCCATCTCCGATATCAGTAGTATCAAACTTTATGGCATGAATGGTTGTCGACTCGGCGCACTCAGTGATTAGGTGTTCTAATAATAATCTGCATTGGCCGTTATTGATTAGCTTCAATCTACTGAATCTATCATGATTGATATTATCTGTATTGCTATTTGATGCAGAGATCTGGAAAATTACATCGCCGTTTATTAACAAACTCCAAGTGTTCATAAACCGCCGGCGCCGTTTGCAAAAAATTGTAGGAATATTCTGGCCAAACACTATCAGTAATGAGGACTTATGGAGTTTAACCAACCAGAGGCAGGTGTATTTTACACTATTGGTCTCACATTAAGGTCAAGGGGAAACGTCATCTCTGGCAGAGTAATCGAGTGGAACCCTGTTTCAAGCAGTAGAAGACTTAGTCGTCTCAGAGACGCGTGGTCAGTGATGCCGAAATTCAAGGATTTCCTTCAAAATGAAGAATTTTACAGTAAAATTTCGTCGATTGAAGGGCTGAAGGATTTTTATCCAAAAAGAAGACAGAAGAAGAAGATTCTTGGCAGTTTTGACAATAAAAATTGTTAAAATATGTAGTAGGGGTATTTATCGATTCTTCTACATCTATTTTTTTTACTTTAACGATGTTTAATTAAGGAGGATGCCTCAGTTTAAAAACTGTTGACAAAGAGTCCGCAATTCGAAAGATTTTAACATTTAACAAAACATTAATTGATACATTGTAATCTTTCAACACGTCTTTATTACATACATACCATAACTAAACCAAAGTTCTTGATGTTGAAATGAAATAAATATGTAAACAGAAAACATATCTAATATCTAATAATTCAGCTGATCATCGTGTCTTGCACGATTAATTATTCGCGGTTCATTATAAAAATTTTTTTTTTGAAACAAAAAATCTATTAACAAACAAAAACATTAGCAAAAAGTTTATTTAAATATATCAGTGTCCAAAAATTGCCACAAATAAGTTTTTAAAAATTTTCTCCTAATTATAAAATATGTAGAATACACGAAATTTGGTGATTTTTTGCAAGATCTGGAATTTTTTGTGAAGTTGAAGGAATATGAAGAGTTTTAAGGCTCCGTTGAAGAAATTCGCTCTAAAATTTCTGGCAACACTGCGCGTGATAAAGAACAATTAAAAATGAGATGGAAACAGTAAACCGATCAGAGACGAGATGTCAAATCAATTTCAAACAACCGAAGCAGATCAGGGAAGTTAGCAACACATTGAAAGCAGGAATTATAAAATACGATCCTGCTTGGGCTGCTACAATCCTGCTTTATCCTGCTTCAAATCCCAACCCAGACACACCTACCAATTTTGAGCTATAGTTACTTTTATTTTGGTTGCTAACTTCCCAGTTGGCAACACATGAGAAGCAGTATCACCAAAACTGGTTCCTGCTTGCTCTGCTATACCCCTGCTGCATCCTGCTCTAAGTTTCATCCCAGCAACACTTGCTGTTTTTAAGATACAGCAAGTTTAATTCTGATTGGTGAAATTGGAAATAATAGCAACACAATGAAAGCAGGATGACTGAAACAAATTCCTGCTTTGGCTGCTATAATCCTGACTTATCCTGCTTCAAACCCCATACCAGCCACTCTTGTCGTTTTTAAAATAGAACGAATCGATACCATATTTAATTTATTTAAATAAACCTCGTTATGAAATATATTCGACTTTAACTGGCTTTTACCCCATTTCCCTGGATTCTTCACTGTAGAAAAGCTACCCGTACTGGCCGAAGTGATCTCTCAAACACCATAAATTTTGGGGGTGGCGCCCGAGAGAAAAAAAGACCGACTGTTAGGCGTTAGTAATAGCTCTCTAGAAAAAAAAAGACTGTTACAATCTTAAAAACAGCAAGTGTTGCTGGGATGAAATTTAGAGCAGGATGCATTCAGCGCAAGCAGGAACCAGTTTTGACGATCCTGCTTCTCATGAGTTGCCAACTGGGAAGTTAGCAACCAAAATAAAAGTAACTATAGCTGAAAATTAGTAGGTGTGGCTGGGTTGGGATTTGAAGCAGGATAAAGCAGGATTGTAGCAGCCCAAGCAGGATCGAATTTTATAATTCCTGCTTTCAATGAGTTGTTAACTTCCCCGATCTAACCGAAGCTGCTAGAGAGTATTTATTGAATCTATTTCACGTAGGTAAAGGACAAAATGAATGAAGATAATATCAATAAGAAATAAGAACATTTTTGGATGATACTATTTATTTATTTATAATAGAATAAATACCCAAATCTCACAGAATATAATAAAAAACAACTATTAGTTGTTTGTCGTTACCATAATTATCTACTTACGTCTGAATTCGCTTGGTAACTCAAACAAACCAACCTAAATAAACCCCCAAAACTAGTCCCCTACCCCTAGACTTCCCACCCAACCCCTTTAACTCGGCGGCCACGTAATTCAATGTCAGACCGCATAATTATGCCCTTCAACCTGGAATATTTTAGGTAAACTCCGGAGCGGACAGGAGAGAAGTTAAATAAAGATGATTGGTTTAGTTAGAGCAGACAGGCGGAAAAGAATTAATAGATAAAAGTCAAGACTTATTTCAATTAAAACTAAAGATGATTAATTCCTTTTTTTCGAAAATGGTGGAAATTCAAAGTGGTTCTGGATGAATTAGTTAGTTATAAAACTGGATAATACGTGATTTTTTTTGTTGTAAGTAGTGATAGGAATACCGGCTCCACTTGAGTCGCGTTACAATAGCGACCGTTCCAGAAAAATAACGCGATTTTGTAACCGAGGTTCCGACTTCCAAAGTGTCACGCTTATGCTGTATTTCTGGCATTAGTACCTACCTACTCCCAACCAGTGTTGTAAGGTTCTTATAATTCTACTAGCTGTTACAACCGTTCGTGCAAGGAACAATCATGTTCATACAAAACCGACTAGTAGACGAACTACAATCGGATGGGATTCTGGAAATGGTCTCGGATCTCACAACACCAATCCAACTCTTGACGCGCACCTACAACGTCCTGTTTTCGAATAGGGACGAATGGGATAAGCCGAGAAACGGCTTATTACATGCGGAAATGTGTTGGTATACGGACGGATCCAAAAACGGTAAAGGATCTGGCACAGGAATTTACTGCAGCAGACCAAAGACTGAGATCTACCACAGTCTTGGAAAACACACCACAATTTTCCAAGCTGAGCTATATGCTATTGAAACCTGTGTGCAACTTCTGGTAGAACAGCAATACACCGGGAAAACAATAAGCATATTTTCGGATAGTCAAGCCGCGTTGAAAGCACTTGAGGCAACGAAAAGCACGTCTATGACGATTCTTCATTGTAAGAAACTACTCAATATATTAGGAGATAGGAACTAAGTGTCGCTAATATGGATACCGGGACATGTCGGCCTGGAGGGAAATGAACGTGCTGATTCCCTCGCCAAAACTGGTGCAGGCTTGCCACTCGTTGGCCCAGAACCGATACTTAGCGTACCAAAAAATCTCGCAAGAGACAGGCTCTGTGAATGGGTTAGGGGTGCGATGTTTCGGGACTGGTATGGCAGTCCCGGAATGGAACATGCCAAGACAATCCTAGCAGGGCCATCCAAACGTAGAACAGATGAACTCCTAAAGGCTGATAGGAAAGGAGCGAGTACGCTTACTGTAGTATACACGGGCCACTACCGGCTGAGATCACACCTACAGAGGATGGGACTGGTGGAAGGCGCCGAATGCCAACTCTGTATGGAAGATGACGAAACAATGAAGCACGTTATGTGTACCTGCCCCGCTGGGGGCAGGACCAGGTTTGAGGTGTTTGGCAAACCCACGCTAGACCTATCACACCTAGAAGACATATCACCCTCGGACATAACAGCCTATGTTAAAAGGCTGGGTCTTGAGGGTGAACTTTAATGGTGGCTCTTTTTCCATTAAAGAGCTTGTAGAAACTGTTGTTACCTCGCGGCCGCAGTGGAGAGTCCCACCTGGTCAAATACAAAAAAATACCATTCGTGCCATAAACTTAGATACAACTGATATTGGAAATGGAGAATTACCCTATATAAAACCGTCCCAGATACTGGCTTTTGTCAATAAAAACTTATATAAATGTATAAAAGCAAATAAAATATTTTTATTTTATTTTATTTGGTTTTGCGTTTCATCTTTCAAACAACGCTATTTTATACCATGCCTAGTACATACCAAAAATCGCTAATTCGAAAGTAGCGTAGCGACGGGAGCACCAACGCCAATAGTAACCGATCAAATCGCGACAGGCAAAACCAGAACCTTAGAAGCGCTTCAGCGATTGCTGGAACGAAGTACGTCGCCGCCGAGGTCGAGCGTCGATAATTAGCAGGGACAGTTACTTCTGTTCGCGACAGACGGAACTACGATTCTAGGAGCGCGACGGCCGGAGCTAAGTACGTCGCCGCCGCGGTCGAGCGTCGATAATCAGTTACAGCAGTTACCAGTTAATTCTGTTCGCGATAGGCGGAACTACGGCTCTAGGAGCGCGACGGCTGGAGCGAACACGCGCGACGCTATATATATACCAGTTCCAGTTAGGTTAGGTTAGTATTGTTGGCGACCAACGAAATCGCGACGGCTGGAGCTAAATACGTCTCTATGCGGTTACTACGGTTCGAGCTAAATTCAAGAGCGATTATAAATAATTTATAATTTTCCTCGTCGTTCTTCAGTAACAGGTTCTTGATTCGTTGTGGAGCGCGACACGACGTTACAAAAAAATACCGCTCCAAAATCGCGTTACTCAAATACCGATACATCACTAGTTGTAAGAGAACGTTTAAAAAAATCTCCTCTGGTTTCTTTTGGAACCAAAGATGCCGCAAACAAAACTAGCATGACCCTCTAAGTTTTCATGCTACAGGGTGGTGGGAATGTTACAATTTCATGTGCACCTTGTGTTGCACAAATCTGACTTTATCAAGAAGAAAATTGAATCTTATATTTTTAACTCTTATAACCTTTTTACGCGATTCCACTAGATTCGTTAGTTTTTTTCTTTATTTTTTCAAATTTTAACCTTTGGTTACTCGCGACTGTTTCTCTACGTAAGTACACGCGATGTGTATTTCAATACCCCGATTAATTTTTACAGATTTTTTTTTAAATTCGCTGATGTCATATTCATGATTATGCCAAACATATCCATTATTTAAATTATAACAACTGTAAACATTGAAGAACTTGTAAATTGTAATTAAAGACTAATTGCATGAATTTTCGCGGTCAGAAACTGCCTTGGCCTTATTTGCCAGATCATTGTTTATTTTAGTAATTTGGTACACTTGGAATAATGTTGCACTGTCATGATTTCTGTAGTATAAATAACATCTTATCTGGCTATTTTTGGACAATTTTTGCACATATAATATTTCAAAATGTACTTTAGTAGATCTTGATGGTTCCTCAGCGCCAAAAAAGGATGTTTAATAAAGTATATATCTTTTAGCATACACACCTGCACATTATGGTTACAGAATACAAGAGGCAACAAGGCCATTCAACAATTCAAATTTGCAAAGTAATATTTCGCTAGATGATGAGAATTCAGAAGTAGAAGAATACGAAGTCAAGCTAGAAAAATTGTTAAAAAAGTTGAACTTACAGCTCATACCAATATAAAAGGTAAAAAAATATATTGTTGAACGTTACAAAATGTGTATATTAACCTTCCCTATAACTTTTGTATTTAACATTTATTTGTAAACCTCCAAAGAAATGAGATAATGGACATTACCGTTGACTCACCCTGTACAGGGTGGAAAATTTAATGTATTATGCAGCTACAATATTTTTTCGCTAAAGGAGTGATTTACTTTGGAGTCTTTCGAGTTAATTAAAAACCCCACTTTTTTAAATTCAACATAGCGCGGTATTCTTATCTATAGTGGCGTTAGGAACCTAAAAAAATACTGTTTTTTGCAATTTTACGATGTAGAAAACCTGCAAATTCTGTATACTCTGTATAGAAAAATGGTCTGTTTCAGGTTAACTTCAGTTTTAAGATGGACCGAAGACTGTGACCTTTGAAGAAATCTAATAAAGGCAGATCAATTCCAGGAAATTACAAAAATCATTCGTCACTAGACAAAATTCAGCGTGATACCCTTGTATTCTATTATTTTTTATTTTGGAAGACATTCAATACAATTGTATTTTACGTTCTTATCACCAAAAGATTAATTCCGAAATAACGTGATTTTACTAATAAATTTGATATTTATTTCATTTCAATTGTTAGTACTGATCCTATTCGATTAAAATAGACTCTATAGAAAAGTGACATATTAATAAATCATTAAGCTTTGCACTTCAAAATATAAAGAGCTTGAAATAAAAGGAATGTATTTCAAAACAAAAGGAAAATACTAATAAACAAATATATATTTCTTTAAATCAAATAGGCTGCATTTTTATTATAAATCTGATATACCACTAACAATGACAATGCTCATGTATGTTTTATATGGACGAGTATATTCATAAAATCAATATAGATGTCTTATTAATTCAATTATGACCATTAATGAGGCCAAAATATGTTTGATTTTATGTGATCCATTAGCATTTTTTTGATTTTACAACGTTTTATTTTCTCTCAGTGCAGTACCACATAAAAACTGGGTTAAAATCAGCACCCATACGAAGTTTACCCATCTATAATACTCTAAACCCTCTTCCCCCAAACTGTTTAAAATCTCGGTTTTCTATCTGGATAGACTGACAGGACTGGATAGGACTGAGTGGTCATTTTAACATCAACTCCAAATGGGATGAGATTTATGCTACCAATCCCCAAATGCGAAATATGAGCATAATTATTACCAAAGCCTCAGAATCGCTTCCAGGCATGGACCTCCTTCGCCAGAGTTGGAGCCGTTTAAACCGATTCAGAATAGGTCATGGTAAATGTCGCGATATCTCCAAGGGAAAAAATGGACCACATTCGAAACGAATGACCAATTAGAGATTTCCATTGAAGCCTCCAGGAGCTACATTCGGCCTCTCCAGCAGCAATGGACTGGATAAATGGTCCAGATATTAATGTTTAATGTTCGTCATAATCATTTATCCTGACAACGTTTGTATAATACAATTTTGTGTATGTTATGTCCTGTATATAAGTTTTATTTTATATATATTTTTGTAATTGTTTGTAATGTTTTGTAAGGTATATGCACAATGATAATTTAATGGTACTGGCGTTCATTGTGCTTTAATAATGCCCCCCTAAATAAAAGAAAAAAAACTTTATAATATATTTTTTCAGCAAGAAAAAATAAGGTCGAAGTAATGAAAAGAACTCGGTAGCAATAAAAAGCCAAAATAAAGGTAATCCTAAAGAAAAAAACTCCATTTTTCCTATACGCTGAAGTCCTTTATAGCTGTTTTTCTTATATTCTATGGAAGTTTATTTATACTACGGAAAAAAGTAAGAGCGTATAAATATATAATATGGACAGACCGCTACCGTTGAGCTTTATTTTCTTTTATTTTGCGTTGCTTGCGAATGGGAAAGAACAACAATGCCTAAAGTAAATTATATTTCTTAGGTTTTCCGCCATTTTTCCATTGTTTCCTTTTTTATTTACCCATTATTTCAGGTTCTTTAAGAAACAATAAAATAATAATACAAAATAAGAAATATGAAAGATTTGAGTAATTTTGTTAAATTGCTTATTTTATGCAAATACTGTATGTCCCCGGATCGTCTTTACAAGAGGAAACACTTTTTTATTATTGACATTATGAGAAAAATGTATTCTTCATACAAATTTTTGCTAGTTCTAAAATGGTTAATCGCCCTTATACATTTCCAAATGTCCATACCATTTTAGAGAAAATTAAAAAAAATTCTATGGTAATATAACTTCAATTTCATTCTTTGATAGATGATTATTATTAATTTTGATTAACATCATATTTTTTGGTATTGTTAAAATATCACATTTTCCGCGATAAGTATTATCACTCTTTCCTTATCATTGAATTAAATAAATTTTGTGCTTTAACATTTTTAAACAGCAAAAAATATGAAGTTAATTAAAATTCTATCAATAACAATATATCAAAGAATGAAAACAAAATTATACATATTATAACTATAGAAACGCGTTTTCATTGGTTAGGTTGGTACCGGTGCGACACTAGGAAGAAATTCCTCAGAACTTACGACCGAGAAAAATTAAAGTTTT
>NW_022145885.1:570467-572391 GCF_002938485.1 Sitophilus oryzae | reverse complement strand
TTCTCTTGTCAAAGTCAGAATCTTTAAAAATTATAAAATCTTTCAAAATTTAAACCGTCCTCATTGAAAAAGTACCGAAAAGTGTTTAAAGCGTCCATTTTCAAAGTAATTATTGCTATCTTGTGAGTTTAATTTAAATTTTATTTACTCAAACCCGTGATAATTGTGAAAAAGTGGCATAACGTCGGTTTCCAATGTTTCGTAGGTATTTCATACATGTCCTTATATAAAATAAAGTTTCTTATATGCAACACACTGTATTTTATTTAAAAAATTAAAAGAACATAATAATAAATTTGAATAAACAATATTTGGTGACATAATTCCGGAAAAAGCCGAACCGCTCCGAAATTATCAAAAGCTTTGGAGAGCGACCGTTGTAAGAATAGCGCCAAATAGTATTTACATTGTCCGAATGGGCACTTGCCAATATAAACTTGTTTCTTTTATCTATGATGTATTGAGAATACACAAAATTCTCTTGACGGATGATAATCAGCCAAAATAACATTACTATTAACTATTAATTAATTAATTATTATTATTAACATTAATTACCCGCAAAATTTGTATACAACTATAATTAGTGAAAAAAGTTAATAGTTTGATAAATTTTTCTACTAATTAAAAATTATTACCACTAATTTTGACGTATTGAATTACATTGAAATTAGAGGAACAAACTTCTACCCTAATTGAAACCACTAACATACCCTACTAATTTCGAGGTTCTGAATAAAGCTTAAGTTTTCAAGCAATAAAAAATATATAAACAATCCCATTAAATTTATTAAAATATTTCAATAAATTATCTAAAATATTAGTTGTGATAAATAAAATTCAAACTAACAAAACTAAATAAAAATTATCTTTATTTGATTAGCCTATATACTAAAATAATTTTAAAAAATAATTAAATATTTTCGGCATTTCAAGAACATCTTGAGTAGATCGTGTCAAAATGATTTTTCATAGATCAATCAAATGTTTATCGAAAAAAAAAGAAAATTATTAATGTTGTTGCCACATAAACTCAAAAATAATCACAGATAACATTAAGAAATAAGCATTTTAGTAAATTATAGCACAAGATTTTTGCAAATTAAATTGTGCAACACACAATCCGCAATTCATGACTGTTTCTTTACATTTTGCTTGTATACTATTTTTATATATTTTCATCTGTATTTTGAAGTCAATTTTTGGATTTTAGTAATTCAGTATACTCGTTAATCCACCTAGAATTGCATTAATCCGATTGATCTATCCCAATTAATCCCAATTTCTAAAATAATATGTAGATATGTATATATGCAGGTTAACTTACATATTATAGTTAACATACTACAGGCAAAATGCATTCGTTTTTTGTATACAAATCTAATCGCATCGATTGGTCGAACCAAACCTGCAAGTCGCTGTCTCTCCAAGCTTTTGCGACGACAATCAATCGCTTTTCCGATGCACTACGAACGCTGACGAACTTATCCGATAATATTTCCTGTCGTTACGTTACGCAAAACATATTTTTAGCGTTGATCGAATCTGTGAATTAATTCAAAGCGACAACAAAAAAATACGGTAATTAACACATGAGGTGGTAGTACTAGACTGTATCGATAAACAGGCCACGCACTCATCGATTTGGCGGGTTAGTGTATTCAAATAATGTGTATTCTCGCACTTAAAATTCTTATGTGATGCGTTGCAGTAGCTTTTATTAGATGTGTGTTTTGCTGTATGATAGTATATTGGGGAAAAGTGGATCTAAGTGATGTAGTTTTAATTGGTGATTTCAAGTGTGAGTGATGTGAAAATTGATTTAAAAAGCTATTTAGTCATAAATTATACTTAGAATTTTCAAATACAAATCCCGTATCATCGATATATTTTCTATCGGATTATTTCTATTGGCAATGATTTT
>NW_022145885.1:560465-563962 GCF_002938485.1 Sitophilus oryzae | reverse complement strand
TAAAAAATGAGTTAATATCATCTAATTATATAAGATACACCTGATTGACATCAATCGTTGGTGAATGGTATCTTTTTAATCTTTATTACATCACTTATATGTCATTAAACGCCAACAAGTGGCCTACCCACCCGTATATAAATTGCTGCCAAACTACCAACGTTTAAAATAATAATGTTTACAACAGGTAAAAAATTAAAGTAAATGAAGCAGAAAATAACAATACTAACTGTTTCTTTCATAGTTTGTGATGCAATGACCTTTAAATGTTTAATAACAATATAATACAGTAGCCGCCGGTTATTTTACAGCAATTTAAAGTAAACTTACATAGTCTCGTAAAACAGTAAAGCTGCAAATCCAGTGGTGATTTAACTGTTTACATAATATGTAATATGTATAGCAGGATTCGTAGAAGCTTTTATGTTTTAATAATATTCTTCTAATTAATTTAAATAATACATATTTTTAGTTTCTGTTTTCCAGTGACTCTAATATTTCAATATTACGCTGTTCTTTAGAAACTATTAAACAAAAAAGGCTGATTTCGAGATTGATGATACACTTAAATTATTAATTGGCTAATTTAAGTAGTTAATTATTACGAACTATTAAATAATTAATGTCAGACAATAAAAAGTGGTGGCTTGAAATGATTTCTATATTTTAATTTATATTATAAACACTAATTTAACAACAAAAATCTGATTTGCAGTTTACTGAATCCTAAATATCTTTAAATACATGTTTCTCTCTATACTACATACCGTATGATCGAAAAAATAAGGCGTCAAAGACAGCTGGGAAATGACAATCGATGATAATTTTGGTGAGGTCAAGCCCTACACCTCATTACTTGGCCCGCGATCTTTTTTATTTATATTGCTAGTTCCAGTTAGCTTTAAGAAGGTTATAACTTATTTTTATATCGAGTAAAAATATATTTTATTGTATATTTTAAAATTCGCATTTTTTTTACTGTAGACTGATATGTCTGAAAGCATCTTATCTTTTTTAGATTAGATTGATTTTTTTGAGATTTAAAAAGAGAGATTGACCTCGCCAAAATTGTCGATTATCATTCCCCAACCGTCTTTGACGCCTTTTTTTCGAACTTACGGTATTAAAACTTATGACGTTTCTTTTATGGTTTCTGGTAGTAAAAACCTAAAATTGCCTTATCTTCATTTCCAAGTCGCGCACAGCCGTACCATATTTTTCTCGAAGGTATTAGCGGCGCTTTTGACCACCCTGTAACTTCGTTGTGGATAAAGTAAAAATATCTAAAAATATAAATTTTTACTAAACATGAGGACTATAGATAGTTAAGATTGTCAAAATATCTAGTAATTATATACCGCATAGTTTATTAATAATTATCGTTTGTCAAATCTCTAATTGTGTCACTGACTCACTGACAGATCATCAAAAGGTACTTCTAGAAGTGTCACAAACTTCAAAAATTTTAATTTTAGGTGGCATTAAACTTATAATGGAAAAAAAATAAATAACGAAATATCCTTATGGATTATACGTTAGGTGTCTAGTTGCTATCGGTAACTGGCTTTCCGGCGAGGGTAATAGGAGAACCGGTGATAAGATTGTTTTGAAAATTTGGATTTTTCACATAAAGGCATCTGCTCCATCTACATATCGTCCCATTGCTGCCAAAAGTCACTAACTTACTTTTTATTACTTCCGAGAAAAATGCGTCTAAAGATGAATTGCATTGCATAAAGATGTTATAGTTAGTAACTATTCGGTATTAAAATAAAACATAAATAGCCAGAAATCGTAGTTAATGACTTTTGCAATCGATTCTCCGCTTCAAAACATAGTTAGTGATTGAATTTGGTTGTTCGGAAAAATGTTAGTTAGTGACTTTTGGGAGCAATAGGACGATATATAAAATATTATCAGCGTTACAGTCTCACCGAATCATTTAAAAAGATACAAAATCTTTGTTATTTTAAATGGAACCCCCAGTATATTATTACACACATTTTTGGAAACTATATTAATATCCCATTATTTATTTATTATTCTAACCTATATCTAACTCTTATAATTTTCGAGATAAAAAGAAGGGGGATTTGATGTGAACATGGCATTGATATTACAAAGACATCTAAATGTAATAGAGGCATGGTTACGTGATTGGAAAATAAAATTAATCCATCAAAATCGACCCAAGTAACTTTTACTTTAAATAGAGACCCTCCAGTATATTTAAACAACACACTAATTCCGCAATCATCCTCTACCAAGTACTTAGTCATGCACTTAGATACTAAGCTTACCTGGAAAGAACACATAGTAAAGAAACGTAAGCAAATAGATTTAAAAATAAAAGACTTATATTGGTTAATGGGAAGAAGATCTAAACTATCGTTAGAGAATAAACTTCTCTTATACAAAACCATAATAATACGTATTTGGACATATGGAGCAAAACTCTGGGGATGCGCTAGTAAATCAAATATAGCCATAATACAAAGGAGCCAATCTAAAATTCTACGGATGATAACAGACGCACCATGTCTCCAATCATACTCTACATGAAGACTTAAAAATTCCGTACGTCAAAGAAGTCATCCAAACTCGAAGTAAACAACATTTCATTAGACTACACGATCACATCAATACCTTACTTCAAACTCTACTTGAACCAGTACCTACAAGAAGACTTAAAAGACAATGGCCATCTGATTTGAAAGAATATTAAGGAGGATTTTTCACTGCAGAAGACCTCATCACGTTAACTGGAGCGTCATTGCTCTCAAGCCATCAAAAACATGGCAGAGATGTCATTTGACTTTACGACAAACTATGCCTCATAAATATATTAATCCTTATTAAAACTCATGAGAATATTAAGGTTATTAAATTTTTTAAATGTTTAGAAAATGGATACCTATATATTCTCATGGACACAACAAGTTAATATTTATGAGCATAATTTAAACCATCTACAATGAAATGATGATAGTCTCACAGTAACTCTAATAACCGATATAACTAGCAGGTTAGTAGTATCGATAACAATAACAATTCTAATGTTGTTTAGAGACTGAATGACTTTCTTGTTATGCAATACAAGAACTTTCATAACAGAAGCCTGTTGGTAATAATATTGCGTCTGTATCATCAGCAGAAATACAGACTACTGTATTATGTATATTTGGGTGCAGCATCCCCCATACTCACTTATAATACATATTGACCTGGTTTTTTATTGCTGAAGCGGTTGTTCCATTAACAATATAAGTCTTTATTACAAATCTGTTAGCTAACATGTTCTTTCCGAATAATCGAAGTGCGTGACAGAACTGTTACCGAACCAGTATTGTTGTTTAAATATACTGGTCTCTGACCCAAAGTGAGGATTGCCCCAGGGACACCCGATAGTTAATTTTGTTTTTCCAATCACGCTGTTTCATACCCCTCTGTGTTGAATGTCTTTTGTAAATATCAATACATCAAAATCCCATCTCGTC
>NW_022145885.1:501086-540711 GCF_002938485.1 Sitophilus oryzae | reverse complement strand
TGAGGAGATGACTCTTGTGAGTGGAATTTTGTCATTTGCCTTGTTCGTCAGACAATTAAGTTGTATACCGTTCAAAAAAATAATAAGTGTATATAAGTGAGCTTAATTTTTCTATTTTTATTTTCTTAATATTAATATTGTAAGAATTAAATGTAAGAAGATACTACTCTAAATGTTTTACTGTGTATTTTGACATGTTTGACTTTTTAACTGAGGAGTAGTGTAAAAGACTACTTTTGATTTTTTTGTGTGTTGGTTCTTGTACGTTAATCAAGCTGCATTGATATTATATATGCATCGGGTTTATATAATGCAATTCCATACATGCAGTAAATGTCGTTCATTACCAAGACTATGAGAAGGTGTAACCTAAGCTAGTGTACGCCTTGAGTTTTTGGGTTGAAGTCTGATGGGTACTGCGTTTGTCCTTTGTGGTGGTATCTGTAGTGGGGACTTTGAGATCGGGGCTAGTTTTTTTCTTCGAATAGGTGGTGGAAGCGGCTCTAAGAGAGAAAGGAGAAATAGTGGAGAATACAAAGAACAATGTGTATTTTAAGAAAGCTATTTAATATGACAGTAACACTCATATATTTTGTCTGGCTTGGAATTTATTATAATATATTATAATAAAATTAAGGAATCGAGTCGAATTTCGTGACATATCATATCATAATTAATAAATACCTGTAATGATATGATATTCTTTTCTCCTAAGTTTACCTGCATGAGACTGTACTTTTCTCTGATCCACATATGCAAGCTGGAAGCAATTTCTCTATATTCTTGTACACGTTGTTGAGCGGCAGAGTCGTAGAGAGGATGAATTGGCGGAGGCTCTGGAAATACCTCGTGCAGAGACGAAATGTAGGTGATGAGCGACTTCTCATCAGGTTCATGAGTGTCAACATCTGAAAATTGTAATATCTGAATAACAGAGGTACAATGGTATTTATATAGCTTCTGCAGGTCCTACATCGTTAATAGTTAATAATTATAACGAATATCACTTGAGATATACTTTTTAAACTGATATTCGTTAAGGCGAATGCAAATATCTGTCATTAATGAATATTAATTTGTTTGTTAAAAAAGAAGTATATAAAAAGATTATGGATGGTATAATTAAAAATAAAAAAAGAACCTTTAAATGTTTTTCTAAAGTTTAATTTTTGGAATACCATGATTTATTATTAGTATTTTTAGTTATAAAAGAAGATGATTGTTTCAAGTACAAAATAAAAGATTTATATAAAGTTCGACAAAAATTTAAAAAAAAAAATAAATATAATTTTATAAAAATAAGAACTTTAATAGAAGAGTATTTATTTTGGTTTCTTAGTTCTTTTGTAATATTTAGTTCGAACTGGATGTATACCATGATAGTAAGACCCATGATTACCTATGGAGCAGATGCTTGATACACAAAACTACAGCTACGTACAGCAAGGCAAAAAACAACGTACAGCAAGGCAAAACATGTATCTGCATCACAGGTGCCATGAGAACAAGTCCAACAGCAGCAATGGATGTAATTCTAGACCTAACACCACTGCATATTGTCGTCGGTAGTTATGCCAATGCGACAATGATTAGAATGGGCATTGACGGACAGTACTGGGGAATTTTCTGGTCAGGGGCATGAAACACCCCCAAAAAGGAAGTTCAATTCTCCAACTCCCAGTGGATGACATACCAAGGATTTACAACTTTGAGAAACACCTAACTGTAGTATTGAGTAATAAAAGGATTGGAAGGAAGAAGCGCTTACTCAGCATGTAAAAGACCATACTATAACGTGGTATGCAGTAGCTTTAAAAGCCAAAGCAGGGACAGGGATGAGTAGTGTTTGAATGAAAAGCTAAATACTCCGAATTCAATAGGCACCTACTCCAGTATCCTTCAGGCAGAAATTTATGCTATCGAAGATGCGTACAATTTATCTTCGAAAACAGGAAATTGCCATCCTATCGGATAGTCAAACGGCACTAAACGCGGTCAACTCAGTTTAACCTAACCATCAATTCGAAGTTGGTCAAAGAATGCCTAGAAAAAAGCAACAAATTAGGCAAAGAAAATAAAAAGTCCTCCCTACTCTGGGTGCCTGCTCATCAAGGGATAGAAGGCAATAAAAAAGCAAATGATCTAGCTAGAAAAGGAGCAAACACTCAATATGGACCAGAACCGTTCTGTTTCCCAAAGTGGAACTGAAGAATGTGGAAGACTCCATCCGTAACTTAGAATGGGTGTCCTCCAACGGTCTAAAAACTGGAAAAGTTCCTCCAGACTTACTACCGAGAGAAATCAAAGGTTTTCCTTGGTTAAGTAAAAACAATCTTCGGATTGTCACGGGATTGTCCTCGGTGTTGCTCAATGAACACCTCAGTAAACAAAGCGAGAAGCAGCAGCGAATGCAGATTCTGTGTGGGGAAAATGGGAAACACCAGAACACACCTTAGCACTGAGTGCGCCGAGTCGACGACCATTCGTGACATGAACTTTGGTACGGCTGATGTCGAGGGATGAAGAGCTGGCCTCTGTGGAGCCGTCTCTCAGATATTGACTTATGTTAAAGCCCTGGGACCGTATGATGAGTTATAACTCAAATTTGCTTTCAAAAGAAAGAATACACAATAGATCTGTAAGGTCGCAGTGATTAACTCCCCTCCCTAAACATTCTACATTCCACATTTTGGTTTCTTCATTAATATTTTTTGGTTTCATAAACAAATTATTAAACAATTATTTTCAGTTTAAAATGAAAAAATATACATTATATAAAAAGTCATAAGTTCAAAATAAATATATATACATATTGCTTAGTAATTTCAATGAAATGTTGGTTATCTACAATATCCAACTGATTCCAAATATTAAAGTGAACATTAATTACAACTAATATAATTACAACTGACAGAATTGCATGACTATGTTAAAAGAATGTTGATGTTCGAAAGAAATATGCAAATGTTCGTTAATGTTACAGCGTACCTTATTTATCTAGCACACATACTCATTACTTTGCCAAAGATTTTATCATTTGTTAAGATTCTTGTAAATAACAAAGAAAATTTAAAACAAAACATTATTTTGTAGCTATTCGATCAGTATTCATTTTTATGACCATTTAGTACTACTAAGTTTATAATGCTACATAGAGTTGTAACATTCATTATCCATCTATTTTTAAATTAAACATTCTTCGACGTATGACCTAACACGAAATGCCAAACCTATAATATCTATTATATAGCTCCAGGTTTGACCTAGTGGAGAAAGTAAGCTCTACATTTCGACTTAAAAGATGTAGGATGACTAGACGCATTTTATAAAGAATGTCTACGATCCAATTATTAATTATCGAATGATTTTAATGGTAGATAATTATGATTAAGCTATTGCAGTATAGTCTAAGACATGTGAGAATTGCTCCGATTAAATGCATTTACATCATAGTAACGTCTTTAAAATCTTCATAGCCAGATTAACCTCATTTGATAAAAACAAGTTCCTGGCATATTGGATTATTATGCTTGATCGTACTTATTAACTTTATACAGATAAAGGATGGGCAAAACGATCTTATTTCATTTAACTATTAAAGATTAGAGTAATTAGATTAATTTAAGGTAGTGTTGCCAACTTGCAAAATAAAATGTTTAAAAACTTTTTTGAATCCTCGCCTAAATATTGTCAAGGATTTACCTAAAAGTTGATATGATAAAAATGATATTTGATTTCGGTTGATATTTTGATATTTTTTGTTGCTTTAAAAAAAAAAAAAAAAAAAATTAATTATATATTATTAGATATTATAGATATTTATAGATATTTAAAACTCAAAAGCAGTTTGGTTTGGTTGAGTAAACAACGATTTAAATCTGCAAGATTAAAGAACTATTACTGCTGATTGGTACATATTTGTTTGACAAATTAGTAAGTTTGGAAAAACTAACTCTCAACGACGAAGGAACATCCACCAAGAAAATGCAAGTTCCCACACCGCTCGAAAAACAATTGAGTTTTTAAAGCAAGATAATATCCATTTGTTGGACCATCACCCATGCAGTGTCGACCACGTCGCGCGTCGTCGTAACGACTTTTTTAATTTTCCATAAATTAAGAATGAACTATGTGAGCAAAAGGTTTCAATCCCCAGAAGATGCAGTCAGCGCCCTCAGAATTGGTTCTAAAGGATGCAAAAATGGTATCTTCGTGGAGAATATCGAAAAACAATAGTAATTAAACGTTATCTACTGTTTTCTGTTTTTTCTACCTCGTTAAATATAAAAGACAACCCTCGTAAATATCTTTTTTTCGGTATTAAGGTAGGAGTACCAAAGACACATTGTTGCCAAAATAATAGCATTGTGGAAAGACGAATCTTTTTTTTATTGCTTGTAGAATTTGGTTTGTAAAAAGAGGACTTTACAATACGTGAGAGAAAAGAGGTCAAAATAAAAATCATACGGTCAAAAAGAAGATTGTCCTCTGAAAAATAAGACGGTTGGAGACTCAAAATACCTAGTTTAACCTTAAAGGTGTCCACAGAAAAAATATAGCATTATCATTGTGGCTTAGCATATTATAGGAAACAAAATATTGAAAAATCAAATTGCTAATAAATGGAAGATCATCTGTCAACTTATTACAAAGTTTGTAATACAAACTATAATAAAATTATATAGGATTCTTGCCACTTAACTGCTTATATAAAAATTTAATTCTACACTGTGTTTGTCATAATGTGGATCAACCTGCTCTCACTACCGGTTTCGAGGCCCTACTCCATCATCAGGTGAGCTTGGGCAGATCCACAAATGACAACCACAGCGCATAGATAGTTAATTCCAACTAGTCGGAATGTGTCGGTTAGATATTAAGTCCCGAACGGGAGATAGCGACCTGCGTGCAATGGTAGTACTTTCGTACCACCGAGGAGCAACTATCGGTAGTAAAAGGATGGTAAAAGGCTTTTTCTTGCAGTATAGGTATATAATAAAGTATATATAAGGATTCTTGCCACTTAACTGCTTATATAGAAATTTAATTCTACACTGTGTTTGTCACAATGTGGATCAACGTGCTCTAACTACCAGTTTCGGAGCTCTCCATCATCAGTGAGCTTGGGCAGATCTACAAAATGACACATTCCGACAAGTTTCAACAAACCGACATATTCCGACAAGTCGGAATTAACTATATCTGCGCTGTGGTTGCCATTATGTGGATGCCCAAAAGGCTGTGTGGTGGCACAGGTGTCCCATTAAACACAGCCGGCAAAAGTAAACTTCTATAAGCAGTTAAGTGGCTTTAAAAAGCCTGTGTGCTACGTACTCTACCAGAATACTTGTTTTTCTACTTATTACAAACCCAACCCTGACAAAGACACAAATAGAATAATGTGTGCGTTCATAGAGGAAACGACTTATTATTTAACGATTATTAATTCATATCGTATATCGTTGATTGCCTCCGCTTGACAAAATCAAATTAAAAATAACACAAAACCATTATTTTTTTATATTGGACGGCAAGGATTCGAAACCATAAAGAATACGTCCTAAATTGGCGGACATTTTTTGATAATGACATATCATCAGATTCTACGATTAGAAAAAATTAACTTTAACGGTAGAATACGGTGTACATCTGGACTCAAGGCTATATAACAATAATCGTTAGGATACTCAGGCAGCCGTGAATCCTTTGTTTTGTTACCGAATATTTTTGAAATAACTAATACAGACCTACAGGTTTTTAATAATAACCTAATTAGAATATATACAGTTTAAGTTCTTCCTTATGAGATGTAAATTATCAATTGAAAGTTACTGTCACTTAGGCTTTCTATAAAAGAATTAGTTGTAAATAATATGTTAGTATCAGTTTTCGTAAAAGTGGAACAGGGTTTAAATTTCTTGAATGAAATAGGAATATTAGTATGTGATGTATTTTGATACCTATCTGGTACAAGTAGGTGGCCGACAAATCTTTTATTGGTTGAGAACTTCACTAGGACAATGAAATGAACATTTCATTAGTAGGCCTGATCAGCAACAGAAAAATTTTTCAAAGATAGCGAGTCCACTAATAAAGCTTTATTGCAAGCTTTATAGTATCTACAATCATCTAAAGCTGATGGGACTGATGGACAAAGCCATACGCAGCTTTTGTGATTCTGATAAACGACCTAATATTTTATGTGCGATTGCCAAAAAGCTATATGGAAACTGAGCAGGCCCTCAGTTTCCAAGTTATTAAACACTTGAAAGGATAGGACTGGAGAATGCCTAAATATCAAAAGAGAATACAATAGGTCTGAAAAGGTCGCAGCACAACAGGATAATAGCCACCTCAAAAAAGAAATCTAATAGAGGGTGTCCCAATATTTCGTGGACATTCCGTATTACTACGTATATTTTTAATCAAGTAAGTTCATGGGACACAATGAACTTATTTTGATTAAATAATTATAAACAAAATATTTTTTTTTTTTTTTTTAAAAAATGTTTTTTACGACATTTTACGGGAAGGGTGAAAACCCAACCGCAGATTTTTCGTAAAGTGGTCCTTCTAGTGGCCTACATTTTTTGTGTATTGTAGAAAACTCCACCGCGCATATTTTTGACGCAAAAAAAATATTTTTCAAAGCATATTAATATAAATAAATACCGGGAGTTGCATCGTCGAGCGGGACATAGAAAATTCCATGTAAATTTTAGTAGGTCTAAATTATTGAAGGTAATTTGGGTTTATTGAAGGCACTAAAACCCACATTCAAAGAATAACTTTAGATATTTTGATTAGTCCGTTTACGAGTTATCGCCGATATTTCTCGCTGCACATATTTCTTATGAGTCAAGGTAAAAGATACCTGTCAAATGAAGTTGTTATTTCAGAAATCAATTTAGTGCTTTATTATTATTATTAAAAACTCATACCTATATCGAAAATATTAGCCATGAATTACACTACCGAAAAAAAAAGTATTGATGATTAAATGGTATTATCAAGGAAATAGTTATCAAAAGGTGTCAAAAGGACATGTTTGCTGCTCTGTATCCGAATAGACCGATACCTGGAAAATCTAAATCGCAAGGAATATCCAGAAATTTGAGACCAAAGGTACCCTAATAAATAACTGCAGATGTGAAGCAAGGCAGGAACAAAGAGAAAATGCAAGAAATGATACCGATAAGTTTTATTGTGCGTGGAAGAGAACGATGGAAAGATCAGCACAATTAAACTTGAGGATGAAATATGAATAGATCACACTACAGCGTTTCGAATTTTGAAGAATTTAGACATAAATACTATTCCCTCAAATATGAAAAGCACCAGGAACTACGAGATGGGGACGAAATACGGCGGCTGGCGTTTTGTTTTGATATGATGGAAAGAGCAAACACAGATGAAATTTTTAAAAAACATATATGTTTCACTGACGAATACACGTTTACCTTAAATAATGAACCCAATGTTCAAAATTATCAATATTGGAACAAAGAAAACCAACACAGGTTTGTCGAAACAAGGACGCAATATCCACATACAGTAAATGTTTGGGCAGGGATATTCGGACACAATATTATCGGGCCACTATTTCTTACGCGAAATTTAAATGCAGATTATTATTTGGAACTACTCGAAAATCATATTTTACCTGCTTTGCATGATGCCGCTAGGGAAAATCAGGAAGTTTGGTTTACCAAATGGATGGCTACCCGGCACATAGTACCCTGGCTGTTCGGGAATATTTAGACAATGGTTTTAACGGAAACGTTATTGGCCTAAATCATACAGTAAATTGGCCAGCAAGGTCTCCTGATATTTCGCCAAATGATGATTTCACTAACACTCTGCAGGCATTTAAAAACGGATGCCTAGGATAAAAGTGCCCAAATCTAGACCAAAATGCCATTTCTCTTAAAGATACAATAGAATTTCAGTTTACCAACTAGCGAATGTAAGAAGAGAATTTTATGATCGCTTGGGTTATTGTCTAGCAGTCAATGGAGGAATATTTGAACATCTTAAATCCAACTAACAATTCTAACTTAATTTTTTTTTGTTCTAACAATTTAATAGTACCTAAATTAATAAGTTATTGAATATTGTAATAATACTATAATTAACCTTGTAAGTGATTACTTTATTTTACTTTAATTCATATTAATTTGTATTTATAAATACATCTTTAAGATTTCCGATGTAGGAATGAGTTTTCAATAATAATAAAACACTAAATAGGTAAATTTCTGAAATGACAACTTCATTTGACAATTATCTTTTACCTTGACTGGTGCTCATAAGTAAATACAGGGCCATAAGAAAAGAGAAATATTTAAAAAGAAATCGGCGATAACTCCTAAACGAGCTAATCAAAAATATCTAAGTTATTCTTTTGAATGTGGGTTTTAGTGCTCTTCGATAAACCTAAATAGAATTATTCTCTAAAATAATAGGGAAGCCAATAATTGACCCCATTAAAATTTACATGGGATTTCCTATGCCCCGTCCGACGATGCAACACTGGTATATTATGCTCTAATAATCTAGTTGGCGATAATATGGAATTTTATGTTAGTATCACCAATTATATTTGACAATAAGCTTCATAAAAAGCTTAAAAAAATAATAAATTTTAAGTTAATTAACGTTCGGGTTTGGATTTTCATTGGTGCCCTCTAACGGACAAACGAAGCACTTTCGTATAAAGGTAAATTGTGTGAAATTAACTTATTCTGATTCAAAAAATACGAGTTGTTCTATGTCCACGGAATATTGGAAGTCCTTTATATTTTGTAGGTCTGTTTTGGAATAATAAATTCTTCAATTTTTTTCTCTTATTTCTTAATATATCTTTAGTATATTTTTTAATGGCGCTTACAGCCAATTGGTCTTAAAAAGGTTGTAATTTATTTTCATATTGAGTAAAAATTATTTTAAATGATGTGAGTTTAAAATTCGACAAAAAAAATATATATTTTTAAATCAGATTTGTTTGCTAGAAACGGTCTATCTTTTTATAATCTTTCTATAATTAGTCTGAATTCTTGACAAATTTTATGTCAATTTTTAGTAAATGACGTGTAGAAATTGACCTCGCCAAAATGATCATATCAATATCGTTTATCTTTCTCCAGCCGTCTTTGATGCCGTTTTTTTTTATCATACGGTAGATAGCTTCGATTAGACCAGTAAAGTCATAATTAAAATTAGATCTAAAATTATAATAAAAAGTTAATAAAAGTGAAAAAAAATTATAATAAAGTGAAAAAAAAAATTAAAAAAAAATAGTCGATATAACTGAAAACAACTCATGGCAATATAGATAACAACTAGCCAGTTAGAAACTCAATCTCACATGGCTAACATGGTATGTGGGTATTCAAACCATTGATTGGCTGATGATGTTAATGACGAAAGAGGCCTGCTTCCCTATCCAGAATCGCTTATTAAACCAAGTCATTTAACTCTTTCCCTATAACTTTTTGATTTTTTTCAGATAAAAACAAGAGATTTGTATGTTAATATACCGGGTGTTGCATCGTCGGACGGGACATAGGAAATCCCATGTAAATTTTAATAGGGTCAATTATTGGCTTCCCTAATTATTTTAGAGAATAATTCTATTTAGGTTTAGTGAAGAGCACTAAAACCCACATTCAAAAGAATAACTTTAGATATTTTTGATTAGCCCGTTTACGAGTTATCGTCGATTTCTTTTTAAATATTTCTCCTTTCTTATGGCCCTGTATTTACTTATGAGCACCAGTCAAGGTAAAAGATAACTGTCAAATGAAGTTTCAGAAATTTACCTATTTAGTGCTGTATTATTATTGAAAACTCATTCCGACATCGGAAATCTTAAAGATGTATTTATAAATACAAATTAATATGAATTAAAGTAAAATAAAGTAATCAATTACAAGGTTAATTATAGTACTATTACAATATTCAATAACTGACAACTTAATTTGACAGTTATCTTTTACCTTGACTGGTGCTCATAAATAAATACAGGGCTATAAGAAAGGAGAAATATTTAAAAAGAAATCGGCGATAACTCGTAAATGGGCTTATCAAAGATATCTAAAGTTATTCTTTTGAATGTGGGTGTTAGTGCTCTTCAATAAACTTAAATAGAATTATTCTCTAAAATAATTAGGGAAGCCAATAATTGACCCCATTAAAATTTACATGGGATTTCCTATGTCCCGCTCGACGATGCAACACCCGGTATAATATAAATTAGGATTGATTGACGGTATTCAATTAATTGTAGTCCAAGAAAATAGGCCTTCAAATACGAAGTTTTCGTAAAAACTTCAATTTTTGAAATAAGTTACTTTGAAAGAGCTAAAAATGAATTGTGAAAGATTTTTTTAAATTAACCCCAGAGAAGGGGTGAAATAAATAAACAAAATTGTTTTTTCAAAATTTCGAAGAAACGGTAAGGACTAGAAAAATAAAGTTCAAAAAAAGTTAGCGAAACACAGAAATAGACCATTACCTTCTGGATCCAAGAGCCTGGTGACTCCGTACTCCTTCTCGGCCACGAAGAACACAGTCTCCAACCGTTCTCTGGGCCTTTGACTCCGCGCGCGACTCTCAGTCGATCAAATCAGGGCCTGTTCCCTGTGGAGGATCGAGGAGCTGAAGGCCAGCCCGTCCCTCCAGGACTTGGTGAAGTCCTGCACTTGCACGCCGGGGTACTTGTGGGTGGTGCGCTTGGCCCATCGCAGCAGGTAGTCTTTTGCGGATACGTTCGGTTCTTGACCGACTACTATGTCGGAAATCTGGAAAGAATAAAATTTTGTTATTTTGGATAATAGAAACCTTTTCGCATATGCAGAATAAGTGTAGAAGTTTGCCTAAATATATTTACTGCTTTAGGACTCAACATGATTCTTTAAGTCGGGAGGTTCAAGATCAAGGCCAATTGTTGTGGTGGCTTCAGAAAAATAAGTAAACATGGAGTATCAATAAATATAATTAATTTGTAACGAAGTGTAATGTAATATTACTATATGATATGAAAAATCAAAAACAGTGCATTTAGAAAACAGTTACTGATTGTAGTAACTAAGATTGTATTAAATTGGCTATTCCTCTAAAGTTACACAAGAATATTTAGTTTTTATCATTGTCTAACATTATTAATTATTAATTATAGTTAAAAAAAATATTTCCAAAACTTAAAATCCTAAAACTGCAGAGCAATACGCAGCGACTAACTGTTCTGGTGGTCCGCTTTTTATAGGTTATAATCCACGGTGTTAAACTATTTAAAAAATCGTCTAATTATTTCTTATTTTTGAATTGATTTATATCGAACCATTGATGATGTTGCCAGTATTACTCATCAAGCAATACTACTGTTATATTAATCAATTAAAGACGCGTAAACAAACATCACATATACAATTTTATATACTAATTCATTATAATAATTGTATTTATTGTAATTATATTCCTGCAGATTGAGTAAAAAGTTTTGTTCTTAAATATCTACTCTACATATTATAAACGCGTGTTCAACCAGTCCAAACCAAACATCTAGATTAACTTATTTCACTGAAATTTTTGAAAAAAAAATCCTTTGTCTCGGGTACAGATACCGCTACGTTTTGGAAATAGTTCAAAACGAAACAAAATTGAACAAGGCAACAGGAAATGCCAAAAAAATCCACGCCCTCCTCACTAGAAGTTTTCAGGCGCTTTTCAGAATCGAAGTTGATCTGCTTCGAAGAGTTCTCCGCATAGTGTAGACGCTGTTTTATAACTTTTCCTCGCAATATAATTGTATTTTTTCTTGTCTTATATTTTTTATATAAAATTTTGTTTTCACGTCTTCTGTACTTAATCAATTTTCGCCTAAAACTTCTAACGATTGTTCTTGATCAACTCTTTGATTTCCCGACTTTCTCTGCTTTGACCATAGGTCCTTGCGCTCACACATGAAAGTTAAATTAGCTTTTGCTAAAAATATTAAAATTACACTTCTAACAACAGCAATAATCTCCATCTTCGTTAGATCAATTTCATATTCTACTCATCTAATGATTTAATCACGAACACCAATTTCATTTGATTTATAGTTCCTGAAATTAGTCTGAAATAGTGGAAGACCGTGATTATCATTACTGTTAATCGTCAAAACAATTTGTGTAATTTGATCTGATAGAAATCATCAAGTAAATAATTAAAATGACCATTATGCACCCACACAAAACTACACACACACACACCGATACAATTAGTAAATGGACAAAATTTACACAAAGTTGAACATCAATTTCGTTTTTTCTACGAATTGTAGCGTGATTCTTCACGAATACATATGACTTATGGCTATTTTTAAACGATTCTGTTTTATGTCGTTTACAGGAATATATAAGGACAGAAATAAGTTTTCACATTACCAATCGCTACTTTAGTCAGATTCTTCTAAATCTCAACTAGAGGAGCTACTGATTCTTCGGGATTTTGAGATACGGGAATTCTAGATATTAATCATCTGCCTAAAATGTCGCAAAAGTGTTCGATTGGAGGAAGAACTGGAGATGCAGGCCAATCCAGCGTCTTAGTCCGGCAACATACAAAAAGTAGTAGACAGAAGAAGTCACGCAAAAGGTTTCCTTCAATCCTATATGACAAACTGTTCTACAACATCACGTTTGTATCTTTCCGTATTTAAAGTGCTATTAACAAATACCAACTCGCTAATTCTGTTCAAATAATATTAAATATACCAGTATCCCCCTGTTATGAGAGTCCAGATATCACCAGATCCCAAAATAAATTAAAAATAAAATATTCGGAAATATCAGACTCAAGTGATATCTTAAAATGTGCTGATGTCTCCTTGAGATTTTCAATTATGGAAATTCTAGATCTTAATCATCTGCGTAACAAATCGTAAACGCGTGTTTGATTGGATTAAGATGCCAGGAAGATGCAAGCCTATCCAACGCTCTTATTCCGACGACATTGAAAAAATAGTAAACACAACGAGCCACGTCAGGGTATGTACCTATCTTGGTCCAGAAGTACTGGGAATACCCAAATGTATGGCTCGTAGTGCACTAAAACTCTGCATCAAGGAACAGCAGAATGTCCACTGGAGAAACAGGCAGGGACGCCACGTTTTGGAAATAGCTCAGCAAAGCCTTTATCCAAGGACCTAGCTCTAAAACCACAAAGGAACTTCTAACGCTTAGCAGCAATAAAGCGCGGATTACAACAGGTCTCTTGACGGGACATATGACTGTCAAGTGTTACCTGAACAAGCTCAACGGAAATCTTTGCTGCAAACTCTGCGATAAAGATCCTGAAACAGCGGAGCACATAATATGTCATGAGTGACTTTGGATCGCAAGCGACAGTTTTTATTTGGGAAAGCAAGGTTAGAACCGGAGGAACTATGCCCTCATCTTATCGAGGACCTGCATAAGTTGGTGCAGGGTACAGGAACATAAGAATAGGTGTAGACATAGAAAGGAGACTTAGGAATACACCTCTCGACTACACCACAATACGCCTCATTGGTTGCAGGGTTTTCTGGTACAGGTCAGCCCCTTATTGAAAAAAAGGGTGGGTCGTGCATTTGCAAGAAGTTTTCTCCGATTTGAGAGTAGGTTACTGTTGCGGAACCTCACGTATTAATCCTTCCGCATTTAAAGCGCCATTAGAAACTACCAATCGAATAATTCAGTTCATAACATGATTAAATTTATCAATATCTACTTTTGATCAGAGCCCAGATATCAAAGTAAATAAAAAACATTCAGGAAATGTCAAGCTTAGAAATGGGTCACAAAATGTTTTCAAATGCCAGTTGTTCATCACTGATGTCATAAAAATCTTAAAAAATACTGACATTTCCATATTTTATGATACAAGTTTGAATAAAAGAACTAAGGAAGGAGTCTAGACAGAATATTATTTATAATATATTCATGCATTAGAGGGCGCAATTGGCATCATAACCTCCCATTTTTGACAGTTTTGTTTGGCGTTTCAATTCACATTTTTGAAATTGATTTGAAATTTTACGGATTTATTGGGCTGTTCTGAGCTTATTTTATATTATTTATTCTACAATTGGTTTTGTTCAGAAGTTTGGTTGTAGACACAATATTCTAGAAAAATATTGTGTCAGAACTTAAGTTAATAGTGACATTATCGCCAACTAGAAAAAAAACTGTAAAATAGTTTGTTCGGTCGTTTAATCTCGGCCCAAAATAGAAATAAGAAACTGTTTACTGGTATAGTATGTTTACTATTATTCGTTACATGTAGCAAATCAATCGGTTATGAAATTCACATAGAATTAACTAATTATATATTTTTACTACGTCAAAAATAATTAGAATACGCCAATCTGACGAATCGCCAATCTGACAAAATTACGATACAATAATCTGACGATTCGTCAATCTGACGAATCGTAATTTTGACATTTCAATCGCACATATTTTTGAGTAGCGTCTTTCTACCCATATTATATTTCTAGACGTTTTATACAGGGTGAGTTTCATACGATGTTCTCTATGGGTATCTCGGAAACTACTGGAGATAAGAGTCGGTTAAATGGGGAATTCCAGTTTTGTGTGGTCATAAATATGCGCCTTTCAAATTTTTTAAAAAGTTCATGGCTTACTAGATATTTGGAAAAAATCAAACTTCGGCTACTTTAAAAATTGTCCCTAATTCCATTATAATCTATTTTAGACAAAAAGTTTTTAGATAAAAGTTGTAGATAATCTCATCCCTAATGAGTTTGTTCTCCGATTTTTTCTAAAGCCTGTCTTTTTTGACATATGACACAAACATATGTTTTTTTTAAATGGAAACTATAGTTGGCCATAACTTCATAAAAAGCACCATTTTTAAGCTTTTCAGCGATATAAGCTGTAAATATGTTTCTTTCGAAAAATTACTGAGTTAAGGCCAATTCTTATCTTGATTAATTTCACTTAGTTGGTATGGTATTCTTATTCTGTTATGATTTATAACTTAAAAAAATACACAATATATATAAACAGTTTTTTACAATTTACATTACACAAACTAAAACTTCAATTAAAATGTTCAAAAAAACGGCCATTGTTTTGAGTACATAAATGTATCTTTTTAAAACCGAATTACAAGCTTTTCCCACAGAACGACCGGTCGACTTTAATAAACTTCTTCAGTACCGCCTCTTTGAGTGCCTCTCTTAATTCATAAGTTGTTTTATAAACCTTGTTGTTAACCATACCGCATGAAAAAAATCTAAAATGGATAGGTCAGGTGATCGAGGAGGCCCATGCAATTGGTCCAACTCTTCCTATCCCTGAGTTTGCATAATTATGATATAAATAATGTTTAACCTTTCTTTCATTATGAGGGGGAGTGTCATAATCAAAGTCATGTTGGAACCACGCTATTGATGCGTGAGTATCTAAATTTAACTTTGTATGGCCAAGAAAAATTGAACCAATCCTAAATGCAATTCTTCATTTGAAATTCATTTATATTTACAAAGTTTAGATATGACAGTTTCGCATTACTGAGAGCAACGACGATTGAACTTGTTTCCATGGCTAACTAAGCGAAATTGTTTAAAAGTGAGAAGAATTGGCTATAATTCAGTAATTTTTGGAAAGAAACATATTATAGCTTATATCGATGAAAAGCTTAAAAAATGGCGCTTTCTATAAAGTCATGGCCAACTATGGTTTCAATTTAAAAAAAAAAACATATGTTTATTGTGTCATATGTTAAAAAAAACGGAGGACACAATCTCATTAAGGATGTGATTATCTACAACTTTTATCTGAAAACTTTTTGTCTAAAATAGATTACAATAGAATTAGGGATAATTTTTAAAATAGGCGAAATTTGTTTTTCTTTTCGAAATATCTAGTAAGCCGTGAACTTTTTCAAAAATCTGAAAGGCGCTTGTTTATGACCCAACATAACTGCAATTTTTTCCCCATTTAACCGACTCTCTATCTCCAGTAGTTTCCGAGATACTAATAGAGAACATCGTAGGAAACTCACCCTGTATAAAAATTAGAACGGCACTGACATATTAATCCCCATCTAACTCTCGCTCTCTCTAGGTTTGTTGACATGTTCATTCCTTAATGTTTTTATTCAAATTATAAAGAACCGTTTAAGAATTGTGATAAATTTACTAAAAGTAATATAATAATAAAATCTCGACGATATTTGAAGAAACAATGATATAACATCAAACTTTATTTAAAAACAGTAACCTGTTGGTTAATAGTTTTTAGTAATTAAATTCTTAAATAATTCTAGAGGAAATATTTAAATTATGGGTGAAAGGCCAGTCCCATATTATTTAGTTAAACTAAAAAAATAAAAGTGCCTCCTAAAATTCTAGGTCGTATACTATTCCACAGATTTTCATTATAAGAAATCTAGTGAAATGAACAAAGTACCATTTCGTTTAGAATTAGTGACGGTACACCCACATTGTTGCGTTTCTATCCATCGTTTAGCACCGGGACTATTTAAAACGAAGATTACTTTGAACCCAGTCTTATCGTTTAAATAATTGCGGATCATTAGATACGCCGATTCAATAAAGATCAAAGAGAGTTTATTCAACTTGAAACAGCGCGGTTGGTACTGTAGCATTTATATCTAGCAATTAAAACGGCGGGCAGGTAGGCGAATTTTTTAATTAAAATTAATTTGGTAAAAATATACAAAATTGGTAAGTAGTTATAAAAAAGCTAACATTTGTTCTTTGTATGACAGAATAGAGTGATTATATACATGAATAATAAGTTCTTAAAATAATAAAATTTAAAAAGGGGGTGTTTTTTTAATAAGTAATATATTATACAGTATGTCCCCGGATTGTCTTTACAGGAGGAAAAACATTTTTATTATCGACATTAATCCCTTATATACTTCTCCAAATTTTCATACTGTTTTGGAGAAAATTAATTAATTAAAAGATAAAATTAATTAATTTTCGGTCACTTCCTGTATCACAGGAAATGACTACACCTTTTGATTTTTAAATGATACCCTTGGTATTTTTATTACCTTATTCGATAGAAAATTACACTTTAAATAGAATGACATATCTATGTCAACTTTTGATATTTTCGCTTATGGTTTATTTCAAAATGTAACATGCGATTCATAACGACAATTTGACTCGAACTTATCACACTTGGTATGTGTGATATTAAATTATTCGTAAAAAAAATTTTTTTTCAAATATGCTAATGACCCAGCCTCGTTCTATTTGAAAAATTTCAGATATGATTAAAAATACGATTTGACATTAAAGACTTTAGACGATCAAATCTATTTTCGAAGGCTCCTTGATTAAAAATTAGTGTTTTTAACACAGCCATGGCACTCCCAGATTGAAATTTAAAATACTTTTTTTAAGCGAGTACAGTAGGTAACAGAAAAAAACTGCCAATCGTTAATTTCTCGTTTGTTATTTCGAATTTGTTTAATAAAGAAAATCAAAATTATCAAAGTAAAACCTCTGAAGGCGGGTAAGGGACAAATAACTCACAATCTTTAAGATGTTTATTTAAATTTAAATGCTTCAAAAAAAGCAGGGGGCGACATGTTTCGGGACTTAAACAATCCCCATCATCAGGCCCAGAAAGCTGAAACAATTACAATCAGAATAATAGAAAATTCCAATAGTCAAACAGAGGTCAAAATTATAAAATACGATCACAAAACAAATTAAAAAGTTAAACATTTTTTTATAAAAGGTTAAAAGCTTATTCTATCACAATAATTGTTCAATCACAGATAACAATATGGTAAGTTAAATTTGAAAATTAAAACAACTAGACTAAAATCATAAGGTGAGGGGAGCCGTATAATCCACTATAATTTTATAAATTGACAGAAAAAATAAATAAGGCAATAATCACATCATACCTCAATGCACAATTCAAAGAAATTTACTTAAACATTAGTCAAATGTATTTTGATGGATAAATTTTGAGGGATAATCAATTTGTATATGTAGATATTTAATTTTGTATGATAAATTTTTTAGTTATGTTAGTTAGGAGTAACTTAAGAATTATGTTTATTTTTATTAATTTGTATATGTAGAAATTTAATGTTAATTTTAATTTATATGTGTAGAAAATTATTTTTTATTTTAATTTAATTAAACTTGTGTTTAATTAAATTTATCATAATTATTATTATATTTATTATTAAACTTGTGTTTAATTAAATTTATTATAATTAAAATAAAAAATAATTTTCTACATATATAAATTAAAATATAAATTAAATTTCTACATATACAAATTAATAAAAATAAACATAATTCTTAACTTACTCCTAACTAACATGACTAAAAAATTTATCCTACAAAATTAAAAAAAAAAGTAAAGTGTTCTCGAATAGACGAATTTAAATATTTTAAATAGTTTTTTTCTTTCTTTATTCTTTGTATTTTTTTTTGCTTCCGACGACGGAAAGAGATAACTTTCCGAAACGTTAAGCATTTTTTTTCTTTGCTAGGCAAATTTGTATTACTATAAACATAACTTCTGACAAGCAGCGGCGGTTAACGCAGAAGTGTTTACAAAAAATAATTATTTTATTTTGTAGATTTTCTTGCAGTGCAGTGGCGAAATACCCATAAAGGATTTTTTGGAAAGATGAATCCGCCACATAGGTATAGACATTTTTTAAAATTAAATATCTACGTATACAAATTGAAATAATCATAATTCTTAACTCGCATGACTAATACAAAAAATAAAAAAAAAAATATCCCTCAAAATACATTTGACTAATGTTTAAGTAAATTTCTTTGAATTGTGCATTGAGGTATGATGTGGTTATTGCCTTGTTTGTTTTTTCTGTCAATTTATCTAATTATAGTGGATTATACGGCTCCCCTCACCTTATGATTTTAGTCTAGATGTTTTTCAAATTGAGCTTACCATATTGTTATCTGTGATTGAACAATTATTGTGATAGAAATAACCTTTTAACCTTTTATAAAAAAAAATAACTTTTTAATTTGTTTTGTGATCGTATTTTATAATTTTGACCTCTGTTTGACTATTGGAATTTTTTATTATTCTAATTGTAATTGTTTCAGCTTTCTGGGCCTGATGATGGGAATTGTTTAAGTTCCGAAACATGTCACCCCCCTGCTTTTTTTGAAGCATTTAAATTTAAATAAACAGCTCAAAGATTGTGAGTTATTTGTCCCTTACCCGCCTTCAGAGGTTTTACTTTGATAATATGTACTCACACTGGGTTAAAGAACGTTTAGTTAAAGTCAAAATTATATTAGGATTAGAAAGTGATAATAATGAAGACTATTTTAGCGTTGGAACCCCAATAGAACATAAAGAATCACATGAGGTAAACAAGGGAGGAAAATAGGTGTTAAAATATACCGATACATATTCCTAAATCGAAAAAACAATTTTTTATGCCAAAAACACAATTTAGCAATCTTACTTTCTTAGAAATAACTGTAAGAATAAAAAGATTGTTATAATACCCAAACTTAAAATCACTTATTATTGTGAGTGCACAAATTGACTTTTAAATCGAGACTCTTATCGTTTAAATAATTGCGGATCATTAGTCACGCCAAATCGAAATTGAGATTAAGGAGAGTAGAAAAATTTAGAACGGTAACCGGTTATAGTTCTTGTTGGCGCCGAGCAAAGATGCTCCTCCGAGCAAAGATGCTCCTCTTTGCCTGGTTGTTTGTCGTTCAGTTAGATCTATTATTTCAGTCGTTTTGCGGTTTTTACAGTAATCTTCATGGGAAAATGAAAAAATAATGTTTGTATTTGTTTTAAATACTGCTGTAGGTATGGCTAAAATTAAAATATATTAAATGTTTGTTGTAAATGCCAAGTTAAAAGTAAAAAAGAAACTATAAATTTCTTTTTTAAAAATTATTATTATTATTATCTACGGTTTTCTAGGTGAAGCAGGCTTCAAAAAGAAATGTTTATTCAACACACCCATAATGGAAAAAAGGTACCAACATAAATCCAAAAAAAACGGTACACTTATAAGAATATAAATAGGTTTCCTTTCTTTTTCTTCAATAATTTTCCACACGATCATAACTTCTTAGGCGATCTAGTTCCTTTAAACAAGATTGAGATTTTTTCTCTACACATTTACATTCTTCATTTGCAACAAAAGTCGTCTAGCTACTTCGTCAGGTTAATTGACGAAGCAAGCTTCCTTATGCTCATTGAAATTTCGATTTGCATTTGAACAGGAAGCACGTCATATTAAATTTCTACTTTGTCGACGTTTGAAGAGCAGACGTATTGAGATACAGTTAGTTCATGGTGATTTCCTTGCTAAAAATGCACTTATGCGCACCGTTGTTTTTCTGGGCATATTTATAGTATTGCATTGAGCGTTGTGCGAGCTGCAGTTTCCATATAATGTCCATTTTAAAGTGTCCAGACTTCGCATGGATATGTCATTACTGGTAGTAGGTACACATTGGTCGAATGTTTTCTTGTTTAGATAAAGTGGCATTCTAGATTTGAATATGATTGAGTTTCTTCCATAAGTACTCCATGCTAACTTAATACTTCTGTTAATTTCTATTAGTATATATTCTATTTAGTATTACCAGTGTTGTGTTATTTACTAGAATGTCTTTTCTGTCTACCAGTTCGTTGTGCATATCTTTAGTTTTTTAGTATTGCTGGCCGTATTTAGTTCGTTAATGTGTGCTTTTAGTTCTTCAGGACTATTGGCAATTAGGACTATATCATCAGCGAATCTTAGATGGTTAAGGTTAAGATATTCTCCATCTATTATTAATTCTTTGTTGGTCCAGTCCAGTTGACGGAAGATTTCTTCTAGTTTTCTAGTCCTCTAGATTTCTTCTTCTTCTCTTGCTGTAAACAGCTTTGGGGATATCGCATCTCCCTATCGTACTAGTATAAACGAAAAGTATAACGAAATATGCTGGGAATAACCAAAAAGACCGTAAAAGAATAGAGTGAATACGACAAGAGACAGAGAAATAGATGTCATCCACCGAACTAAATCCAACAAGTGGGAATGCAGGACACCTGGCAAGAAGGACGGACAACAGATGGACCACAAAAATTACAGCATTGTACACACGAGAAATTAAAAGACCTAGAAGAAGACTAAACCTGAGATGGGACCATAATATTAGGGCTAACTTGGACCTGTATAGCCAACAATAAACAACAATAGGCCCAACTACAGAGTATATAATTATGTGAACGAGACTACACAATAATTGGAAATGGTTGAATAAGCTGAGAATGATGATAATGATTGATACGTCATATCATAGCTCTTTTTGATTCCAAATTTGTTTCAAAACATCTACGCATGGTACGAGTTAGTCCTAACTTCATAATAAAAATGTTGTTCACCAGCAATGTAAACACAAACACAGATCAAAGATTGATGGTCTATATAATTAATGAAAGAAAAATACTACAAAAACCAAAAAATATATTTGGCTAGGTTGTTTTGTAAGATTTATAAATACAACCAAGACCCAGTATTCTCACGTAATAAAAACAAACTGACCCTGGTTGTCTATTTGCAGTAAAGCAATAAAAACAAAAACCTCTTTGTTTTCACAGAAAAACGTAGATTTTGCAAAGATAAACAACCGTACCTACACAATAAACATTCTGCGATGGAAATATAAGAAAAATAGAAAATAAAGGTCTGGGCATATTATCATACACGTATCGTTTGCGGAACGTAACGTTTTGATTCCAAAAAATATGATTTAGTAGTTTTAATAGTAACTAATTCAGACTGTCCGGCACGTATCGTATCGTACACGTAACGTTTCAGTTCAATATACATATTATTCGTAAACTCGTAAACAATATTTTGTAGGATACCTGTAAGTGTGGATCGTGTCGGAAATTGTATGAATTCTTCTAACAATAAATAGAGAAAACCGACACATTTGGGACAATATTTAAATTCTCAGTCGAACCATTTTGAAGCAACTAAAAGTGGTATAGTTAAAACATTATGTTATCGAGCAGTCATTATATGCAGTGACCAAGCATATCTGAATTCTGAACTAAGTAAAATTAAAACCGATTTGCTTTCCCGAATGGTTATTCTGCAAAATCCCTCAATAATGTTATACCCAATTGCAAGTTTGACTCATTGGTGCGCCATCCTGAGAAGGATGCTCTCTTTCTCTCTTGACGATTCCATATGTGAAAGGAGCATAGGAGAAGATCAGGCGAATAGCCAATCAGTACAAAATTAAAACTGTTTTTAACTCTGGGACTAGTCTAAGAAGTATCCTAACAAAAACAAAACTGGAATCACCAAAACGTGTATATACACCGTAGTGTATCTACCAGGTACCTTGCGAGTACGTATATTAGAGAAACAAAACGTCCTCTACATGTACGACTTGACGAACATAAAATACATATGCAAATAGGTGAAACAATGAAGTCGGGTGTGAACAATGTGTGGTCCAAGCACCACAAATTAAAAAAGTCCGGGTTCACAAAGCCCATTGGAAAAAGCGCAAATTTAAAGAGGCCGTATTCATATCTAACAATAATAAAATATTTAGCAACTCAAGGATGGAAATTTCAACAATATGGCAACTGCTCATAAAACTCTCTAATGCAGGTATTCTCAGTGGACAAGCCTCATGCTTGACTGCACCCAACTTCTTCACGGGTGAATGCTCAGCTCTATGATGACCATACGGTCAGTGATACTGCTGACCAAAACGTTGTGTAAGCCAAAGAAATAAAGACAATGGAAGTCTCTTAGTGTCAACATTGAATATGTTGTAAATATTTTTACTGATTTTGTCATGTTTAATTATCATCCAGTAGAAGTGAGATTGTACCGGGTGTCCCACTAAGAATAGGTCTCGTCTGTATCTCGGAAAGTATTAGCCGTAGGGTTTACGGAAAAAAATACTTATAACTAAAGAGGCTATGAGAAATTGCTGGAAATTATTTTCAAGTTTGTAGAACGACCGCTAGGGGGCGCAACTGCAACAAAAAAAATGAAAATGGAGTTTTTACACAATTTTGCCTAGATAAGGTGTACTATAAGTACTTGTAGTATTGTTAATAGCTTCATAATCTTCAGTAAATTTTGAATATTTTTTGTCAGAGCCATTTTCCCCTACCAAAATAAAGTGGTGGGGGAAGGTTAGATCTGTTTTTATTTAAATATTAATAACTCTGGACTCGATGATCGAAATCCAACAAGCAGGGGCTCGTTTAAAAGAGCGTTTCTTACTCTATATTGTACCAGATAGACAATAATAATAAGCTTTTGAACGTTCTTCAAAAAAATTAAATGCAATAGTATATGTAATTTTAGCTGATAGTAGAGAGTGGTAAAAGCTTAAAAAGTCAGCGAAACCTGCATTTTGATATCTTCTTTCGAACCGAAGATATTAGCAAAATTTTAGTAAATACCAAAAAATAAGCCCTTAATTACCTTATTTTTACAACACGGTATCAGTAGCCCTCTTAATTATGCCTATTCTAACAAAATATAAGATAGAAACAGTTAATTTATTTTAAAATCGACGAAATACCAGAATACCATAATACCAGAGGTATTAATATCTAATAATTAAGATATTAATAACAGTGAAAAAGAAACGATGATTCAGTGAAGTCATGGTAGGCTTTGGAAAAAATTTGCTTTTGACGTAATACTATAAACGTCAAATTGTTATTAGATCAACATTTTGATAGTCTTATCAGCGTTTTTTATCTTTTAATTGCTTTTTCAAAATGCCTTTATTATTTAAAATAGTTGAAGTTGTTGAAATTTCAATGCATTTTGAAAAAGCAATTAAAAGATAAAAAACGCTGATAAGACTATCAAAATGTTGATCTAATAACAATTTGACGTTTATACTATTACGTCAAAAGCAACTTTTTTCCAAAGCCTACCATGACATCACTGAATCATCGTTTCTTGTTCACTGTTATTAATATCTTAATTATTAGATATTAATACCTCTGGTATTATGGTATTCTGGTATTTCGTCGACTTTAAAATAAACTAACTGTTTCTATCTTATTTTTTGTTAGAATGGGCAGAATTAAGAGAGCTACTGATACCGTGTTGTAAAAATATGGTAATTAAGGGCTTATTTTTGGTATTTACTATAATTTTGCTGATATCTTCGGTTTGAAAGAAGATATCAAGATGCGGTTTTCGCTGACTTTTTAAGCTTTTAATACTCTTTATTATCAGCTAAAATTACATATACTATGCATTTAATTTTTTTGAAAAAACGCGCAATGTTTGTTAAATTGTAAGACAACGCCCCCTAGCGTCTACGTTCAAAAGCTTATTATTATTGTTTATATGGTACAATATAGAGTAAGAAACGCTCTTTTAAATGAGCCCTCACTTGTTGAATTCTAATCATCCAGTCCAGTGTTATTAATATTTAAATAAAAACAGATCTAACCTTCCCCCGCCACTTTATTTTGGTAGATAGGGGAAAATGGTTCTAACAAAAAATATTCAAAATTTACTGAAGATTACACCTTATCTAGGCAAAATTGTGTAAAAATTCCATTTTCATATTTTTTGTTGCAGTTGCGCCCCCTAGCGGTCGTTCTACAAATTTGAAAATAATTTCCAAAAATTTCACATAGCCTCTTTAGTTATAAATATTTTTTTCCGTAAATCCTACGGCTAATATTTTCCGAGTTACAGCCGAGAGCTATTCTTAGTGGGACCCCCGGTACATGTTTTTTACGAGAAAATGGAGAAACATCACTTTACTGAAGCAAATGCTACGAGTCGGAAACGATAAGTGTATGATAATGTGCAAAGGCCTTAAATTCAACCATCAAGTTGCTTTAGATTCAGCTCCAAATTATTTAAATAATATATTATTTAATACGGCACTTTTTACAGTGTGAAGTGTGAATGATGTGGGTATATTAAACATTTATTTGTTCCACGACATCCACGCTATATATTTTATTCAGAAAATCACGGAAAATATTCGCATAACATATTATTTAAATAATTATTTAATTTTAACGTTTAAGTAATGCTTAAAGCGTGTACAAAATAACAAGCTATGCTTTATAAAAAAAAACATAAAAATGCAATACTCAATTACGTAGAGATAAAAAAACATTAACAGCTGCTGTCGACAGATGTCAAGAGAAAAAAACAAAGTTTACATAAAGAATCAAATCAAATGTCTGAATATTAATTGATTTAAAAAAACTATTATTATTTTGCATAAATTATTAAAGCTAGATTATAAATAAGCAAAATCAATGTCATGTTGCATCGATGTAATGTAAATGAGCAAGATCAATTGTTACCGATTGTTTAACATCCCACAATACCGTTCGTGCAAAACTACTAGTTTAGAGTAGATTTATGTTTATATCGCTCGATTAAAGTCATATTATAATAAATTGTAATAATAATCTCGTAAATAAATATACTAAGCTATTCGTTGTGGTGCACGTTATGGCCTTTCAGGTGAAAAATTAGGGGAAAGAATATATAAAAATAAAGCAGTATATTTATTCATTATGCTGAAATAATTATAAAACATTAGATTTTTACAACTAACATACCCCTTCAATTAATTGACACCATAGTTCCCACTGCCCATCTTAACCTTTAATTATTAATAATACGTTTAAAAAAATGTTTAGCTAACCGAATAATGTAATACAAGTACAAGGCGCATACTTATTGTTCATCTATAACAGCTGTCTCATATGGTCTTGTTGAAATTCAACTTAACCTTAATAAGAATCTTGAACAGATGTTTGCGAAGCAAAAATGTTGGACCTCTTTGATATGACGTTGAATTATTTTTTAAGTATTATTGATTGTATACGATTTTTTTCTTATTCAAACGACTTAGATTTTTTAATTTCCTGTGGTTTAAACAATATGTTCCCAATTGTTATTTTAGATCTGATTCATTTGTAATTTTTCAATAAAGACACAGGTAATGATACTCCCCCATTTTGAAATTTAAGTTAAATCATTTATGCCCACTTATGCTGATGATCAGGTGATTATCGCAAATGCGACAGAAGAATTACTAGAGAAGTGCAAGAAATGACCTTTCAAAATTAATAATAATAATCTGATACATACTATAAGAAATATTATGAATTTAGCAAAAACTAAAGTAATGTACAAGAAATTAGTGAAAAAAGGACATTCTAATAAATAACACAACACTGGAAATAGAAGAATATATATATTTGGGACAACTAATACACAGCTCCGAATCTCTACTACTAGAAATCAGCAGAAGAATTAAATTAGCGTAATTTAATTAGAGTACTTATGGAAGACATCCAATCATATTCAAATCTAGAAAGGCACTCTATCTAAAGAAGGAAACCAATGCTACCAGTCATGACCTATGCATGCGAAACCTGGATACTTCATATAAGGAACATCATATAAGGAAACTGCAGGTCGTACAATGCTCAATGGAACAAAATACGCTTGGAATAACCAAGAGAGAGACCGTAAAAGAATAGGGCGGATACGTCAAAAGACCCGGGTAATAGATGTCATCCACAGAGTCAAATCCCTGAAATGGCAATGGACAGGACACCTGGCAAGAAGAACGGACAATAGATTGACCAGAAGAATTACAGCATAGTACCCACGAGGAATTAAGAGACCTAGAAGAAGACCAAACCTGAGATGGGACCATGAATTCGGAAATTGCAAGTAGGATAACTTAGTAGAGAGAGTATTAAAATATGGGAGGGAGGCTACACCATAATTGGAAATGGTTGAATAAGCTGAAAATCATGATGAGGATGATACAAATGATACAATGATGATACAACCAAATCAAAATACCTATCCGTTTTATTTAGAATTTAGATATACCTGTTTCACTAGTTCGACTTCATTTGTACACTATGAATTATTTTTTTATTTTGATTTTATTTTTTTATATTTGCTCACTTTTAAAGAGTTTTGATGATAAAGTTATTGCATATCAATAATATAGTTATAACCCACATGAAGACCGAACTACCTGAGATGGAATCATGATATTAGAAAATTAGCAGGGATAACTTGGGCCCGCACAGTCAACAATAGACAACAATGGGCTCAACTACAAAGAGAGTATCTAAATATGTGAGGGAGGCTACATCATAATTGAAAATGGTTGAAAGCTGAAAATGATGATGGTGATGAATATTAATACCTATTGAGCTTACAAAGCACTGTTAGAGTATATTATATAGTATATTAGTATATTTGGCTGGTATTATATAGTATATTTAGCTGGTTTTCTACTATGAATTGTTTAGCACATTGGTTTACAAGTCTTGGTGAATTTTTTCAACATCTTAGAGATTTTTTCGCCATCCATTATTACAATACGATAAAACAAAATGTTTCTTTATCTTTAAAATGAAACAATAAATTATTAGTTCTAAAATTGAAGAACCAAAAATTTCCACATTTTTAACATGGAAAATTTAAACCTACGAGAAATTATCTAATTGAAATATAATCCTCTTGTTAACTGGTGTTTCTCATGTAAATTTAATGTCGCAATATCTGCTTAATAACAATACAGCCGATATTCATATCGCCTTTGAGAAAGGTTAAGGATTCTCATTTAATCCTACTTTTCATTCGATTCAGCTTCGAGATGTAAACAAATAATGTCGTAACTATAAAGAATAAAACCTTATTATCAATTATCTTTCGTCGTTGACTACCATATAGAGATGTGCGTAAATATCATTTCAATAATTTCAAGGATTATATTGTAAAATAAGGTCGTTATCGGTATTTGGAATAATCGATTCTTTGAATTTCCTATTATAGTATAAGTTCATTTTTGTTGAGAGCGATGTGAATGAATAGACAAGTAGCCAATAGGATATATCATATTTAATATAACCTAATATAGGTAGATTTACATATGTATATCACTAAATTAGAACCTGAAAATAGTAAAATATAATGTTATAATGTCGTTTACAAAACTTTTAATTTTTTGAGGTAGAAAATTTATTTAAAACAATATAAAATTATAGAGTTTATAGTCAAATTATACTACGTATATTACCAAGTATGACATACATATGCTGTCAACAAATGTATAAATAGTCTTATTGAAGTTTGATAAAAATATGTAAAAATAATGCATATAATTTCTCCAACGAGTAAATTTCTTGACAGTGACAGTAGTCTGTCATTGTAATTCTGTATATTTGTAATAATTTAAATTGTATTTTCTGCCATTTTTTGGATGTCGACCGTCGAAATATTCCTTGAATCGTTGGAAAACACATGTCTAGTTATTTTGAATGTACAGAACTCCTTTTTAAGCAAATTTCTAGTTCATACAAAAGGCATATTCATAGTAATATTACCCAGTTGTAACTGAAAAATCGCTAAAAATTTGATGTTATTATCAACCGGAATTATTTTAATGTATTTATTAATAAAAAAAAGTCATGGCGGATTGAACAGGTAGGTCTATTTATACCTGGCAAGTTTTAAATTTACACTAGATCGTTATCGCAAGAAATCTGCAGCACTCCTAGACAGATAAGCGGTTATCAGCAATAATTCATTTTAACGATGCAAACGTGAAAGGTGTTGTACCACCTACGTGCTGAACAATTTTTGGTCAGGTCTGATCGGTAAAGGTCATATCTTTGACCTAGATTCAGACTAATAAATAATAGAACTTGTCATAATATACTGAAATTAAAACCTTCCTGCCTACTAGCCGAAAACAGATGTTCATATTTTAAAATTTACACAACTTACTTACTAAATAATAGAAAAAAAATATATAAAGTGGTAATTCTTAAAATGTAAACAAAGGCAAATAAAATTTAAAAAATATTAATAGAATTAAATATTTTTCCTGTCAAGTATGAAAAATTTGCTTAAACAATATAAACAAAGATATAAAATTAGAAAGAAATAATAAAAATATATTGAAAAAAACAATTCAAATTGAAAATAAACAAAAATATAAGTACTAAAAATGAAACTGGAAAACTAGAAACACAATTAAGGTCAATATAGAGCAGATTTAAATAATTATTGGTGTTTTATGTCTCTTTTTTTTGTTTTATTCTTCCTAGCAGAAATTCTTAAGATTTAAATTACCATCTATTATTATCATTGTTATCCTTTATGTTCGTTAAAACTCAATTTTATCTGCTAAATTTAACTATGCTCCGATTGAAAGTAACAATCGGCAGTCAGACAGAAACCTGTAATTTACATAACAATGGGTTGATAGATATCTGACCAACTACTCCATCAGATGTAAATATGGACTGTGACTAAAAACATTTTAACAGTACTTACAGAGCGAAAAATGTCCATAATGTAAATATGTAGATAAAAAAAACTTACAACCTACTCTAATTGGTAAAATACGAGGTAAAATATAAACCCCTTTTACGAACAACAAAGGAAACTGAAACAATATGAATTGTTTGTTGCATACTTATTCACCTTTTTTCTAATTCATTTTTCTGCTTGTTTGTAAAAAAAATATTCTGATGAGAAAAATTAAATTTCTATTTTGTTACAGGTTACAGGTATGTTATTTAATATCCTACAAACTTGATCCAAGGTAAAATATCGAGTGATGTCATGAATATGTTTGGTCAATGGGAGTAGAAAACACCATGAGATGCCCACGCGTTTAACGTTTCGCACGATGGACTTATTTGGATATATAGAAGAAAAAACAAATTCTAGAGTAGGTATCTCAATTGATTCTTCAGAACTATATATTTACACAACGCAAATGAATTAAAAGGAATATCGGAAATGTGTTTTAATGTATTCATCCAATTTTTAGTTCCCATACAATCTGATCTATTAAGTTTATTAATGTTTGGGTTTGCTCTAAAACTGTTTGAAAGTGTAACAGCAGAGTGTACCTAATATTCAATTATGGGTGTTAACGTGGGATCTGGGAAGAAAACCACGCCTAAAATTGATTGCAGCTTACAATAGTAACGGAATTAATTGTTAGATATTCCAATATAGTGGTAAAATGATAGAAAAGTTATTTAATTCGATGGATAGTCATACATCTGTATTTGTTGTGTGCATAGTAGAAAATATCCTATTGATGTTTCCAAATAGCATCTTTAACATTTTAACAAGTTCTTTTTCAAAAATTAGGATAAAAATATCGTGGGATGTCTTAAAAAGCCTCTCAATTTTCAGATATAAATCTGCACCCTAGAAGCAACCTATGTTAAGTTCAAAATTGCCATATTTGAGTTATATGTATATGTACGTTATATACGTAGTAAAGGATATAGCATAAAAAGTTACTTAATGTTTTATGCTTAGTTACTTAACTTTTTATGCTCTATCCTCATGGGCGCCGGAAGAATGAAATTTAGGGGGGGGGCAAGGTAAAAATGAATAAAAAATTGACATTTTTGGTAATTATTGGGAAAACTGGAAATCGTCCGATGTTCACCAAAATTGGTATACACCCTATTTTGAAGTCGTAGATTACGAATCTGAACTTTTTTCTTGGCGGTCTCTTACCGTTTTTCAGAAAAATGGAAAATAATTTCAATATCGAATTTTTTCTAACTTTATTTCTCATATTTTTTAAGGTTTTCTAGCACATATTTTGTTAGGTATTCAATAATCAATAATGTTTTGCTATATTCTGTTACTTTTTAACCAATTCTATATGCATAATAGAGGAAAATTTGCTAAAACAAATTTGTAAACAATCTGAAAATGTTAGGTTAGGGTAGCTTTGTTCGGGTTCTTGTTATTACCGATTCTGAACCGTCCAAGAACTCTGCAGCGCATGCGCAAATGAAATAATGTCTTCATATTTTCTTCTGCGCATACTAAATCACAGTTCTAAGGACGGTTCAGAATCGGTAATAAGAGAAACCCGAAGTAAGCTTTTACATGTTTCTGGCATTTAAAGCAACGCTGCCAATGCTAAACCTAAATTTAGCGTGTTTTTTCGCTCATTTTGAATTACGAAAGGCGAGTTTGCCAGAAGAACGGCTCCATTCCCATAACTTGATATTTTACCAACGAGATCTGGACTATTTATATCCACGAAGTTGCACAAAAGAGTTTTGATTGCATTGGTTACAACTTCCATGCAGAGGGTGTCTAATCTTTTGTTGTTATATTATATCAAAAAAAAGATTAACCCCCTCACTAAAGTTAAAACCAATGCACTCTTCAAAAGTCTACACTTGTGGATATAGGTGTGTATATTTAATTATTGTCGATCTCATAATAGGTAATTTATTTAAAAATCTAATCACCCGAAAAAAGTAGAATATGGCAACGTTGTAAATTTTCAAATTTCTAGATTAGGTCTAGAATATATTTGTCTCTCTTATTACATAGGATAGAGAAAAGAAGGATATATCAAATGTCAAACTTCCATCTGGTCTCTCAAAATTTTCTTTTGCTATTTTGTAGTATCTGTGCTATTTTGTTAAGAAAAGTGTTTTTCAGTAAAATGTTGGACATTTTTCTATCCCCAATCAAGTGTGGCTTTTAGATAAACTTTTAGATAATATAATGAAAACATAGTGAAATTATTACTTTATAGGGCCGAGTCAAAAAAAAAAATTCAATGTTGAAATAATTTTCCGTTTTTCTGAAAAACGGTAAGAAACCGCCAAGAAAAAAAGTAGATACGTAATCTACGACCTCAAAATAGTGTGTATACCAATTTTGGTGAAAATCGGACGATTTCCAGTTTTCCCAATAATTACCACATTTTTTATTATTTTACAGGTAACACCTAAAAATTTCATAATAATAATTATTTTTTTACAGATGGATGTAATGATGGAAGATAGCTTTTATTTTTATTGTTTCAGTGATCCAGGGGGGGGCAAATGCCCCCTCTTGCCCCCCCTGTCCGGCGCCCATGTCTATCCTTTAATCTTTCTCGTTTTACGTTATTGTAGGAGTAAGTAAAATACTCTGTTTAAAATCAAATACTGGCCTGAGCTAAACAAAACAACTATGTTTTGTGACTTAACATAGTGAGCTTCTGGGGTATATTTGCCCATTTAATTTCATGGCGATGCCATTGACAAAAATATGAATTAAAATATCACGGAATGTCCAAGAAGCCCTCTATGTCTTCAGATGTAGATAGAATATGACATCAGGAGCAACACTGAATCGAATTTATGAACGAATAAAAAAAATTCTTGGATAAAAATAAGGACTAAAATACCAAGGAGTTTACAGAAAGTCCTTCTTTATTAAGGACCTAAAATTATCGTTAGGAAAAATACCCTTAATTATCAAAATATCAAAAACCTAAAATAAACAAATAGTTAGAAGAGTCTAGATTTCGAAAAAGGTTTTGAGACGTTAAAAATAATACAATTTAAAAAATTGTTCAAATACGAAAATATGTTTAAATACTGAATAATGTGTCATACTATAATAAATGATGACCTATGTAATCAACGTCATCCGCATTGGTCTACAACCTTTCTGAGGTGCTGCAAAAGCAATACAAAAAAATTACCACAAAACAGTTCTAGAACGAAATCGAGAGGTAGACAAATGCACAAGGATAGAGGTAGACCCTTACCTTAAGATAGAAGAAACACTTGAACTATGAACACTCAGCTTTGAACACTCGTCAAAATTTACCTGACCTGATAACCAGACAGGAAAAGTGCCAAGAATGTCAGAGAAACTATACTAGATCTACTATGCGAGCATTGCAAGCTCAATAGACATTTACAGCTGATGATGGGATAAACTAACGAGGCCATGTACAGATTCTGTCAATCAGAAGAAGAAAGAGCAGAACATACTCTATATCATGGTGCGATAGCCTGACAAATGAGAGAGAGCGTTTCTTTGTATTAGGTAATAACAAATTGGTAAACAGCTATATGAAAGGTTCAGTCTCCAAAATATTATGGACGACTTACACAAAACATGTTTTAAAGACATCCCACTAAGTAAATCTAATGGCAAAATTGGACATTTTGATAATGTGTGAGTTGTGAGGGTATCTTTGGCTTCTGAAAATAGAATCTGTTCTATATAGTATTATATCTACTGTTGTATATAGTGTTCATTCGCATGCATCGTCGCTATTTACACGATATCAATATTAAATTGACTTCATATCTTTAGATACTCTAGGCCACAAAAAAAATAAGAAAAAGTTGCAGTAGAATAACCACGTTATAAAATAGATCTATCTATGGTGTATATACCTTCACGCGTTTGGTGACTATAGTACCACCACTTGGAGCCACCTCCTCCGCACTCCCCTTATACTCTTCTGCTGCGCCTCCTCGTCAAATTCTCTCCTCTACTCTGTTCTTCGCCTCTGGTCAACGTCGTGACTTTCCTCACTATCCTCGTCGTTATTCTACGGCTACCATCCTCACCCTGTCTACTCGTCTTCACCGATTCCAGCGAGCTACCCAGCACCTCGGTTGACAGACGTTTCTTGGTGATCACTGCCTGGAGATCATCACCACTGACCGGGTCTAAGTTTGTGACGATGGGCGGGCCCAGGACCGGGCTGGGGCCGTTCGAAGTGGTGCCTTGCATGAACAGTCTTTTGTGGGTGCCGTTGGGTGCGGCAGAGTCTTTCACAAAACGATACATCGACATTTTTTTGGCGGTTAATACGTTACGTGGTGTTAATGCTCGAGATAGTTAGATTAGAGACATGTTATTTTTCACTGTAAAAATAGAATTTTGTTGTTGTGGTTTGGTATTGGTTGCTGAACATAATTGCGATGTTAAAAGTTAATGTGTACTGCATTAAGTGATGCTTTTTATTTCTTTCAGATACATTAAGGAGAAGATATTATTATATTGTTATTTAATTCAAAGGTAATAATTATCCTAGATTTTCAGTTTATAGGAAAAAGTCCTAAAATACTAAATTAAAAAACTTACTAGCAATACTTTGCTACTAAGCCTATTAATATATCTTCCGAATTCAAACTTTTTGAAACATTGCTAAGTTATCAGCATTTGAGGCAGTGTCAACAGTATCATAGTTTCAATAACTTAAAAAATAAAATTGTAGAAACAGATTTTTGAAGTGAAACTTCTTTACGCGCGCTGTGAGTAAAAATTCAAGGCCGTGATATACAAGCTAACGAGACGACCCTGACACACAAGCTAGCGAGACGAAAAGTGGTAAGGACAGCCTACGGCTTAGAAATACTTAGTGATTCGAAGTGTATTTGTGGGCAGTTCGCGTGTTTATCAAAAATATTGTTATTTTAATACAAATTTTGTGAAACTGAATCAAATTATTTATTAATTTTTTTTATTTTACGCTAATAAAATTATTTGTGACACGTAAAAAAAATTCTTGTTACACGTAAAAAACTATATTTACGCGTAAAATAAAAATAAAAATATTTTTTTAATTTATTACTTTTTCAACATTTCAAACTATATTTTTTTCAAACAAGTCATTCAAATAGCTGTTAGTACTGTGCACTTCAAATATGCGCACTTAGTGCACACACCATTTTTTTTTTCATTTATTTATAAAGCTAATAATCATTGTAAATACGTCTCCCTGCTTATTACAATGAAATATATCATTTCCTCTCTGTATACCACACCCACCATTATTTGTAGGTATCAGCGGAATTTACTGGTATTATGAATACTCAAGTACAGAACTCATTATACAGGATGTCCCAATTTTTAATGAAACAGATAGAAGAGTTAAAATTATTTTGTCATGTAGATTTATATATCAATACAATTTACAGATAATTGAAAACGATTGATTCATTTGATTTCAAACTCTTATGACCGATGTTCAATGACAAAATTTTGCAGTAATCTGGAAACTGTTTTTATGTAGATCCTTTTTTTTAAATACCACTTTTAATTTTTCTGCTATAATTTTTTTTATTTGCTTATCCTTTAAATTTGGTATTTCTATTTTCTATCAAATAATTTTATTTTAAAGATATTAATAAATATCGTATGTTATAAATCCATATAAATAATGACTATGGTGTACAAGACTTAAAAGTGGCCAAAGGAACAATACGTTTATATTTTTTGTCACTCTGAAGCTGTAACTGTATTTTTGCCAATGCTGAAGGTCTGGCTACTTAACATATGCTGATATTATTTAGATTTTACAGTAGTAACCCAAAAAACTGGTATATTTAGTTTTGAACCAGTATCTTGAAATAAATATGCATTTATTTAATGTGGTTCAAATACCAGTATCTAATAAAATAATAACGGTAAAAATATTTATTATAAATTAATTGATTTTAAAGGGAAGTATTTATAGATGTGTAGTTTCTTCCACTCTATTTTATGCCACTAATTGTAATTAATATACATATATGTATAAGTGACAATTAGAAATATTAAAATAATAGAAAAAACTTATAAATATTAATTTTTCTTACTCATGACTGTATGAAAACAGGATTTATTCAGTAGAAAATAAAAACTCTTACAGTATGAAGAAAATTATTAAAAATAGAAGTAACAATGTACTTTTTTTCATTGCATTTATCAGTCTAGAATATTCTCTACTTTTTTTAATAATAATTAATAAAAGTTTAAAAATAATAATTAAAATGAAAATAATTAATGTTAAAATAGAAAAAAAATTGAAATACTCAAAATAAAAAACAAAAAAGATACATATAAATGTATGTAATATTACATGTAAATATATTTATATTCTAATAATAGCTTATCTTTTGCCTAAGGCAATAAGCAATAAAGCATTGTTAACTGGAGATTTACTTAAGCTGTAAGTTAATAATATGAGACTATCTGACGTAGAGCCATGTATGACTTACAATCAAAGACGTGCCGACTATAAATTTAAAATTTTATACAGTACAGTACAGTAGATTTTAATAAAATATTGTAGTAGATACATGCATATATGAAAACACGCACGTAAACTTTTTCGCATAAATTTTCAATGAAAAAAATTATAATGTAATCTTAAAGTAAGAATATCATATGATAAAATAAAAATATACTTCAGCCAGACATGCATTAACATTTGCATTTAATATGAACTAGCTGATTTGCCTTTTTAGCAGTTTTTCTATATTATGAAAATAAGATTGAGTTTTTTCATTAAAGAGATATGAAAGAAACATAATAACATGTAAGTATTGAGTTCATAAATATGTAAAATATTGTAAAACAGATTTTTAAAACAAAAAGTAAGAAATTTTTTAACACATATTATATCTAGAGTGTGATGGGAGATTTAGAAAAAAAAATTAAGTAAAAAACAAAAACAACATTATCAGCAATTTTCCTTTTAACAAAAATGGAGTAAAAAATTGCATCACAGGTAAAACAATTCTTCGCAATTTTTGCTATTTTAAGTATATGTTTAACTCGTTTTAGTTAATGAAATGCGCTAAACACCTAAGTATATTTACTCAAGTAATATCAACAGATAAAAGCGATTTTATTTGCATTGACATAATATGGTGGTAATACATATAAAACACAATTTCAAAACAGAGAGTAATATTGTGCTTTCTCCCTCGTCATCGAAAAAACAATACAAACAATAAAAAATGAACGCATCACTTAACAGCAGCTAATACCAAACTCTACACAACAATTCAAAACACTAAACCTTTATAATATATTTCTTGTTAATTTTGATAGTTAATATAAAGGTAATCGAAGGGACACCACTGATTCGGCGAAAATGTTACTGCGATGTCAAAATTTTCGCGACGAAACTGACAACTGAAGACGAAAAAAAAAAACAAAACACGGTCGACGCCGGTTGCGTGCAGGTGCGTTGCGTCAGGTGAGCGCGCTGGGTACTGAATCGAGTCAGCCTTGTTTAGGCGCCATGACGAGGGAGATCCGAAGAGAGCACAGAGGTGGCGGTACGGAAGGGGGGATGGGTCTCCAACGCCCAAATATCGAGTTAACGAAGTCGATTTTTTTCGAAGAAAAAATATTGGCAACATATGACAATATGTTCCTTTTCTAAATATGAAATTCGGAAACGAATAGAGTACACTAGAACCTCACTAATTCGGACACTCCAGTAATTCGGAGCCTCTTATCAACCGGACAATTTTGATATTTTTACCTCTTTACTTCGGATGCCAACAAAATTCAAAGGCAAATGAATGAAAGTCCGCAATTTTCTTGGACAGTAGATGGTTAGAGTCAGGAGTATCGTATACTGCTAAAAATAGAGTCAACTAAACGACTCTTGCTAAAGAAATGCAAGACTGGATTGCATTGACAAGGAAGGGAGAATACGTAACATTTCTGTATTTCCATTTTTGCTGTTCCGAAATTTAATATTTCAGATATAAAAAAAACAGACACGAAAAACAACAAAAAAATAATATCTACCAAGAACAAATCAAAAAATCAAACCATGTACAAAATAAAAAAATTGTAATACGGATACTCTATTAATTCCGCGTTGTTAATTCCGATATTTGTCCGAACTATCAAAATTCTACTGTAAGTACCATTTTTAAAACAACCCCATGAGGAAACACCATATATTGAGGACAAAACTTATGTAAAACATGTTACTGAAATAATATAGGTATGTTTTCAATGTATGTCACGTATGATAAAAATTATATTATTAATCTATCGATACTTTGAACATCACTACTCAAATATCGTTGTCTCTATCTGTTGTTTACCTACGTACCAACATACGTTGGTAGATTCGGTTGCCTTTTACGGTAGCGAATCAAATGGAAAAACGAACGTTAATTATTTATTCTATCGCGTCGATAGCCACATATTTAAATGGTTAGGTTTAGGTGGAGACATACACGTATTTGTGTGTGTGCTAGCCTTTTCCACGACCTTCGAATCGGTGTTTGTTGCTGGTTATTAATGGATGGCAGCTGGTCGAAAAAAATAGATAAAAATGCATTCTTTTAGTAGTAATATAGTAGTAGTTAATGAAATACTTTTATGAGATTTGCAATGTTCTGAATTGGAATTACTGCCACTAAAATTGACTTTAGAACTGCGTAGAACCTCACTTATTCGACTTAAACTAAAAGCACTAGATTTAAAATCCACTAAAAGACTTTTCTCTGCCATTGACTTCCTTAGTAGATCTAAACGAAATTGTTATCGAATGTCACTTCAGAGACAACTGCAGACGTTTTTTTCGATCACACTGTTGAAAGCTACTAATGATGGTGATATATTATTAGCCTTACCAAAATATATGATGAAAAAATATAATTCAACAACTAGTCCAATAACATCATAAAAAGTATAATAAAAAAAAAAAAAAAAAAAAAAAAAAAAAAAAAAAAAATGAAATATTGTTTTGTTCCGTTTGGACTAAAATGTCAAGTCAGACCCACCTTTTACACCCAAATCCCAAGTAATAGAAGCATGTTTATCCAAATTGGCAAACCTGCCTTTATGTATAGCAGTGTAAAACCTCCTCGTAATAGAGAAACAAATATTATGAAGTTACATATTTTTTCAGAATTATTTTGGCTAGTTTAATAATTGGATAAAGTTGAAATAAATTTTAGACAATTAATTTTAACAACGCATTAATTTCATGTTTTTCATAACTATATAAAGATGCACACTTTATCCCTGATTAATATACACAGCCTGAGATTCTCATTACCAGAATTCAACAAAATAATGGAATTAGTTGGAGAAACTAAGAAAAACAATCAGTTCAAACTAGAATGCCACTTCATCTAATGAAGAAAACATTCCACCAATGTGTGTCTCTACCGATCAAGGAATTATGCTTGCGAAACCTGGACTCTTGAAACGGACATTATAAGGAAACTGAAGGTCGCGCTGGAACAAAATATGCTGAGAATAACAAAGTTACCGTAAAGAACAGAAAGGATGCGACAAAAGACCCAGATAAAATATGTAATCCACAGAATCAAAACCCTCAAATGGCAATGGGCAGGTCACCTGACAAGAAGGACGAATAACAGATGGATCACAAAAATTACAGCATGGTACCCACGAGAATTTAAGAGACCTAGAAGAAGACCGAATGTGGTATGGGACCATGATATTACCATGATGAATAGAACCAAATGGGCCCAACTACAAGGAGAATATCTAAATATGAGTACAACAAAAAATTAACAAAAATGAAGTCAGAACAACTATACTTCTTTTAATTTCTGAATAAACATTTTTAATAGCATATGTATTAAATTATATTCTGTTCTTAATTCAATATTTTTTATTAATGAATGTTAGTATAAAAAATGCAAGTTTAGAAATGATGTCATCGCACACAAGAATATCACCCAAGCTTAAAACATACCAATGGATTTCGATAGACAAATTAGCGGAGACAATGCAAAACCCTGTCTAATGAAAGTTTGCAAGAACAATACCATTAGGAGGAAGCTTCTTATTGTTATCTTTACACGTGCATTTTTAACGTTTTATCGTCTCTTTAGTCCTGGGTATTAGCGAAATTTAGGAGTATTCTGTAAAGACGATATTTTCTCTTTATGGCAGAAACTATGGAGCAAAAGCCACCACACAGCAATAGCCGCAACTGAACGAAGAG
>NW_022145885.1:495935-500927 GCF_002938485.1 Sitophilus oryzae | reverse complement strand
TGATAAATCGATGCATTTTAGAAGCGTTATTTAGAAGTAGTTTTTGAATAATATAGGATTTAGTACTTTTATTTATTTTATTGCACATTATTTTTACTTTGTTTTCAGAAAATATTTAAAATATTTATTATGTAGAAGAAAGAAAAAGAATTATGTAGAAAAAAAAGAAAAAAACGGTAATTCCATGTACTAAATTGCCGATTACCGGTAATTTAAAAAGACGGTAAATTTGCAATACCCAAACATTTGGAGAAGGAGTTAAACATTTCCTCCAATTAAATTAAGTATAAAGTCTGTCCAATGGGAGGATCTCTGTGACATTTGTGTCTGTCATTATAATTCGCACGCAAATTGTATTTTCTGTCATTTTTTGGATGCCGTCTGTCGAAATCTTCCCTTTTTCGTTGGACAGACTATACACGTGGCCCTCTACAGTAAAGATTGACATGTGATTGTGTGAAATTCCTTTATGCAAACAATTTAAATAGAAATAATCGATATATAAATGAGGCGTCAAGTTGCTAAACCCGTCTTATCCCAAAAATGTTTCGAGATAATATGCAAAAACTGTTTTAGCAAATGTGTGAAGCGTTATTTCACAAAAAACGTATCCACTGAGTGGAATCATTGTTTTGTATCCCGTTTTTCTAGAAATAAAAATTAATATTTACTTTTTAAAGAGAAGAAAACAGAAGAATAATTCGGATAATGCGGGTTTTGTTGCAGTATGATGCAAATTGCGAGTTTTGCTACAGCAAGATATTTGCATCCTAACTTGGAATTATTAGGTATGTTATTTTATTAAAATTAGGTAAGGATTTGAAATGGATAAGACGTCAGTTAATATTATACTTGTGTAAAAAGTCTATGAAAAAATATGCGGGATTTGCAATAATAATGACAATAAAAAGCAAATACGAGTATATGTGGATAAAACGGATTTTGCTGCAGCAACGTAATTTGTAGTGAATTTTATATAAGAATAGACGACTTTTGGTGTAGTTTGTGACTATATTTATGTAGATTTCAGGATCCAGTATTAATATACACACATGGCCAAAATTATTGCATATAATGATATTTTTATTTTATTTTGGACCTAATATTGGCTTACTACATGACTAACTAACATAAAATTAAAAATCTAGGCTGTTATTATAATTTATATTTCAAAATGAGTGAATCAAATCAACAAAAACAAATTTCATTTTAAACAGAAAATATTAAAAACAATTTTAATTATTTCTCACACCTAATAGTCTGTATTGCCTCCTCGAGCCTCAATGCAAGCTGTGAGACGACGCGGCATGCTCTCAATTAAGTTGTCCAGAAGATGTTGAGGAATGGCTTCCCACGTTTCGCGCGTGCAGCAATTTTCAAATCGTTTAAGGCACGGGGAGATCATTCCTTTTGGCAATATGGCGTTTTAGCATGTCCCAAGCATGCTCAATCACATTCATATCTGGAAACATCGGTGGCCACCACAGTTTTCTTATACCATTTTCCTCACAAAATTCTAAGTGCGCTAAGTGCGATGGGGAGGAGCACTATCGTCCATGTAAACAAATTCATCCCCCACTTCCCCTCAAAATGGACGCACAATAGGCTCTAAAACGACTCTAAGATATGAGGCACCTGTCATTGTGCCATCAATAAAAACAAGAGGAGTTCAAGCTCGGTGCATTATACCTTCCCATACCATAATGCTTCTCCCTTGAAAAGGGACACGGGGCTGCATTCAAGCGTGCTCGTCAGCCAGATGCTCTCCAGACCAAGAAAGAGAGAGACCTAGAGGCCTCCTTAAATGCAGTCCTCTGTCATGGAGTCTTCTTGCTATGGTCTTTCTTGAAACATTTACTCCTTCAAGGCGAGCTAACTCATTTTTAATAGCAGTACTAGAAAGTAGGGGATTGCGTCGTGCAATTAGGGATATTTGACGGTCTTGCACAGCAGTAGTAACTCTCTTTCTACCTCTTCCAGGCCGGTCTGTAACCTCGTTTCTCTCCCTGAATTTTTTTAATAATCGCGAAACATCACTTTGGTTAACTCCTACAATTTCAGCTATTGCAACTTGCAGGTAACCCTGTCGAGACAGTGTTACTATTCTGACTCTATTAAACTGTGAAATAATGTTTCTAGGCATTTTAAGGCCAAAACAATAGTCAAATTTCTTCTGAAACCCAAGAGACTACAAATCGAAATGTGCAAGAATTTGTAATAATATGGGGTTTGAACGATAAGCATTGTTTACCATATCCATTTTAACAAAAAATGTTTATTACAGATTATCAAAGCTATGTATAAAAAAAGATTCTTTAAATTCCTTTCCGTATATTTTTAAACGATATATGCAATAATTTTGGCCCAGGCCATTTTTTTAATGGATAAGGCGTTTTGCAACTTGACGCCTCAAATGTAGTACGTCTTTTTCGTGGATTTAATTTTATTATTTTTTTTATTATTATGTTCTAAATCGTACTATACGAACTTTGCGCTAACTTTGGTCAACACCGTAAACTTAATCTCCAAAACCGTGCAAAACATCGTTTAAACTATATGATTTCGTGACAAGAACTTAAAATACGACAATAAAGATAGTCGAACGACGTGCAGATCGGAAACGCTATGGGAAACTTTCTAAAAGGCAAACTTCATGGGTACAACGCTCCAGATCCGGTGAATATTTGGTTACATGCTCTAAGAGATTATATTTCTTCGGTAGTTTACATCGTCTTGAGAATAAATCAATGTTTTAATTAGGACCTAATTATAACTGGATGAATATTTTTTATAGCAAAAAAAAGTTTAATTAGCTTAGTGTTAATTAAAAACAATATAATTTATTAGGTTTACGAAAAACTACTACCAGAAAAAAAATATTACATGGATATGTAATATCACAAATAAAATATACAGAGTATAGTCCGAATTGTAATCGGAAAATTAGGTATAGTATATTCAGCAGATAAAAATAAGTAAAAAAGTTCCTCTATAAATGTATGTCCTAAAATGCCTCGTTTCGGAGATACAGGGTGTAGAACTTTCATTTTTATTACGATTTTTTCTAAATAATTTCTGAATTAACGTCCATATTTTGATGAAATTTGGTATTTGAATGTTTTTTGACATGATAAATTCGGGATTTCGATATCAATATGATTCCTACTTGTAGGGGGATCCACCTACATGCTCCTTAACTGTTTTGAAGAGTAATAACTTTTCATCCGTACCTCTATTTCACTACTGAGTGAAACAAGATACCGCTACAAGTAATGATTCGCAAGATATTTGAAATCAAAATAGTCAATATATGTCAAAAATTATACATGCTAATAGATATGAGCAAGAAATCGCAAACAGCGAATCAATCTCAGCGATTTTAAAATCGCAATCGCAACCTGCGATTGGCTCTCATAGAAAACTGCGATAGCGATTTCTTCTATCTGCGAGTTTCAATTTAGTGCGATTTGCGACTCTGTTGCGATTTGCGATTCTGCTGCGATTGTGATTTTGTAAACTGGGCCGTAATTTCTATCTGCGAATTTGAATTTTTTTGAGTTGTGATTTGCTATATTGTTGCGAATGTCAATTTGTGGTCTATTGAAGCCTTTTGTAGTAAACTGCGATTGAATTTTCGCTTTGATATTATTTATTTATAGATAAGGTATTATTTTATAGGGCCACGATCAATAATATACCGGGTGTTCCTCAAAAGTGGTTCATCCCTATAACTTTTTTAACTTTTCTGATAAAAAAAAACGAGATTTGGTATGTTAGGATATGACATAAATTAAAATTGATTGACGGTATTCAGATGTTTTTGTCACTTCCCGTTTTACCGGAAATGAATACAACTTTTGGTTTTAAAATGGACACAGGTTTGGTTTTTAGTTTATTCGATAGAAAATGACACTCTGAATAGAATGGCATATCATATGGCAACTTTTGACATTTTCGCTTAAAAAAACGTATTTTTAATTTCAATCTAGAATGTCATAGCTGTGTTAAGAACACTAATTTTAATCAAAATAAAAATAGATTTGATCGTCTATTATCTTGTCCTGACAAGTTAAAAGATGCCCAAATCGTATTTTTAATTATATCTCAATTTTTTCAAACGGGACGATGGTGATTTATTGGCACATTTAGAAAAATAATTTTTTACGAATAACTTGGATTGGTAAATATTAAAATCGTAGGTAATCGCAGGTTACAGTTGCTGCGATTTAAAAATCGCAACCGCAGTTTCAGTTGCGATTGGCGAATCGCAGTTTTGCTCATCTCATGTTAACTGGATGGTTATATATTAGTCTGAAATAATAAACTTAAAATATTTTTGTGTCAAAGGTTGCAAAAGAAACTGTTTTATCGCTTTTTTTCTAGAAAAATTCATGATTAATTAAAAAAAATAAACAGTTCCCATATTTATCATTTCAGTTTAATAACTATCTAGTCAACATGTTTATTTTTTGTCAATAATGACATCTATTGACTATTTTCATTCTAAATATCTTGAGAACGGTTGTTCTTTGCGACCTTTTTTACGTAAAAAATGACGGAAATGTATATTTTCACTCAGTACTAATATACAGGTATGAACGAAAAGTTATTACACTTCAAAACAATTAAAAATATCGTCGGTGAAATGTGATAAACTGCTAACTCCATTATTCCTAATTTTAGAGGTACAAAAAAATATGTACAGGGTGGGTTAAATTCGACACTTTTAAATGGAAACACCCTTTTCTATAGGAGATAGACAAAAACTAATATCGATGTCTGGTGCTCAATTTTTGTCAAAAACATGATGGTGAAAACCGCATATCGATATCTGTTACCGTGTCGCAGTTACGGGGTGTTTTTCAAAAATATGCGTTTTTAAAAAAGCGCTGTAACTTTTTTGCTATAGAAAATTTTGTATTTTTATGAAAACATTTCCAAAGCACATTTTTACGTAGAATTTAATGGTTTAAGTATATTTTTTTTTAAATT
>NW_022145885.1:483526-488564 GCF_002938485.1 Sitophilus oryzae | reverse complement strand
CTGAATAGAATGACACATCATATATCAACTTTTGACATTTTCAATTAAAAAATAGCATTTTTATAATAGTATTTAAAGTTAGTTAAGTTAGGTGGCCTGTCCATAAATCCAACGACAATTTGCCTCGAAATGCCAAGTGTGTGCTACCAAATTAGTCGTAAAAAACGAGATTTATAGTACTTATATAAGATATAAATCAGGATTGATTGCTATTCAACTGTTTTCGGTCACTTCCTGTCTCACCGGAAATGACTACAACTTTTGATTTTTAAATGGCACCTCCGTAGTTTTTTACTTTATTCGATAGAAAATGACACGATAGAAAAATTATTTTATATTTTAGAAAGTTTGGCGTAGCATTTTGAATATCCTGTATGATTTACAATTACCATATTTTTAGCAAAGTGAGCATATTTATAGACCATCTGAAGTAAGTACCTAATATAGTTTTGATTTCAGGACAGTTCTTGTATTTTTAATAAATTCTTAAAGGAAGGCTGAAAAATATGTATATTTTATTTATTTATTAATATCTCTGAAACGATGAAAATATATTTTTTCATATCTTAGAATTATGTACAGTGATCTGAAAGGAAGCCAAAAATGCAATAATATACAGGGTATTCCATGTAAAAAAATCATCCCGATCCACTCACACTTTTTTGATCCACCCTATAGGAGATAAAATATTTTCCTAGTACATACTTTAGGTTAGCATGTAAACAAAATTTACAAGTTTTTTATTCTAGAAACTACAGATGCCCGACGCACTATTGCCGTACCCTGTATATTCGACTTGATGATCATTTGAATCAAATGAACAAAAAAAAGCTTGTTAATTTTCGAATTATTATTGACAGTTACGCCTAGTTCTATAAAAAAATAAATTAATTGACTTTAATAGGCATGTTACAGAGCTGGAAGAATTTTTTCAAAACTAATTTAACAAGATTTTCTGTAAGCCTTCATTAACATTCATATAATCAGGTGGTTATTGGTACCAATTTGAAAGACCACGGGATATTAAGACAATAAAAAATGAGACACGACACGAACAAGGTGAAGTCTGTCAGATCACGACTCAATTTTATCGACGGTTGATGGTTTCCACCCGCTGTTGCTAAAAGCCATAATTCCAAAAACGGTAAATGTTATGTCTTTTTAACCGTTCTGATGCTGGTGAAAACGAAAGCAGTGTATAATGACAGACTTCCAACCGATAAATGCCAAATCGATAGACAACTACTACAATAACGTTAAATTTCCGGTAATCTTCTAACTGGTTGGTGGTGTTGAATTTCCTGAATAAGAATTAGCTTACCCATTAAGATATATAGAAAATGATCTCTTGAATGATTATCATCATTATCATATCATCATTATTATTATCGTTATTATCATATCATTATCATCATTATCATATCATTATCATATAACATCAATGAACTACAATAAAAACAAAAACATTAAAAATATTATTAAATTTGAGAACCGTAGATTGTATGAGTTGATTCATTTATTATATAAATTAAATTAACAAGATAGTAAGTAGTATGCAACAGTCACATAAGAAGAGCCAATTTCATCAAACCTGTTCCCATAAACTTCAGAGAAAAAATTTCAATTAATTAGAATAGAAAAAAAAGATTAAAACATAAAATACCTGAAGATAAAGAAGATATAAGCGATACCAATTAAACTATTAGTTGCGTAATCGATAGCGCGAATTTTTAATTCATTTTTGCCAACCATTGACATTGAATATGTCAATGGTGGCTCCGGGCTTCCTAACTGGAATTTACATTTTTCGCTCCGCTGGGAATTCAGGTGGTAGCTCTGCTGTAAAAATGTCAAGTTGCCACATTTATTTATTTATCTTCTGACATTGTCATTCGTTTTGACACTTTAGTTTTGTATTAAATGAATTGTGTTGTGATAGTTTAAGCTTAAACATTTTTACCAACAGACCTTGCAGTCGAACATTGTTCTTTTTAGTACCTCTTTTGGTTCTACGTGTACATGATAAAGGATACAAAAGATACAAGCTTAAAAGCCGGTGCAAAAAACTAATCGCAACCTTACTAGAATATTTTGAACGGGAAAGCGGTAGTAATGGCGTTTTATCTCCCTTAAGTGATGTGAAGGAGGTGAGTTTTGTTGATGTAAATAACAACTGTTTATATATTTATAATTAATTTATTTTTGTTTCCTAAAATATTTTGATTAAAAGAAAATATGTAAAAGTGGGCAACGCTGTGCCAGTCAAGCTTAATAGCGCGACTAAAAGTTTATTTGGTATGATCTAACAATCTCCAAATCATATAAAATGCGCTGATGATATTGTCCTAATCGCTAAAAACCTTCAAGAGCTTCAAATACAAATAACGGAAGTGAATACAGCCAGCAATGAAGTATACCTAACATGAACCTAAATAAAATATATACATATAATACAGACATGTACAATGAACAGATAAACCCTATCAGGGCCTTAAGCAATCAATGATATACTGAAACTCCAGAATTAAATCAGAAAAATAAACGGGTATGGCCCTAAAATGAACATGACTTGCCACCTAAAGAGAAGGATCGAAATATAGACTCACTAAATGATACACTAGTACCCAAAAGACAATTAGACAAATTCACTAAATCAGTGAATTATCATCATCATATTTAGAAAAAGCGTAAATGTATACTGATACTGTCAAACTCATTTTCATTTGAATTATAAACCCGTTGGCCAGTATTTAGGCCACTACTACACTATAAAATTTTTCTGTCAAAGATCTCTTATAAAAGATATTTTAAGAAAAAATTTATACTGTGAATACACAATATTTTATAAAATCACACATATTACACTGTCAAATTCTTCAAAAAACATCTTTTAAATAAAATCTTTGACAAAGAAATTTGGCAGTGTAGTAGTAGCCTTAGACTATAAAAAAAAATTGTCAAAGATTTGTACTATGTGTGATTTTATAAAATATTGTAAATTAATACTATCAAATTTTTCTTTTATAAAAAATATCTTTTATAAAAGATCTTAGGCAAAGAAATTTTATAGTGCAATAGTGGCCTTTAATAAATAATTGTAATAATTTTTCTACTTCTAAAATATTTTTAGGTTTTGAAATAACATTAGGTTTTATTTAAAATTTAGCGCTAACGTTCTGCGATAAATGCAGACGTAAATAGTACCTCTCTAATTCTACAACGGTACTTTGCTCAAACATGCGGCTAGTCATAGTCGCGCCATCTCTGCGACCTCGATCAAACTAAATACAGATTTCTATGCTTACGTAACGTTGCAGAAACGTAAATTTTTACGCTTTAGCAGCAGACCTTTTGTAAAAGAGGTTTCTAATATTAACAAGGTATATAATGTTCTAATATGTTTTAATAATAGTAAACTTTTGTGTGATTTAGCTTCGAGTGAAAACATGAACAATCGAAGCCACATAATGATAGCTTACCTTTCGGGTCTACCGAGAGAGGGTGCATTAAAAACATAGGAAAAACACTATTAGGAGTGAAACATCTATCTATTACAAAGCATTCTATTTTTCAATAAAGCCTATTTACCAAAAAGACTGCTTGACATATTAATTTTACATATTGACGCAAAATTTATAAAATCTTGACAAGTCGCACGCACCCTCAGAACGAAAGCGGTACAACACAAAATTTCTTTTTCTTTTTTTCACGTTTGTGATAAAACTACATCATTAATTTTATCTTCATGTAGGTTACATTCTTATACCGGGTGCGTCTCAAAAATGTCTCACCCCTATAACTTTTTTATTTTTTCCCTTAAAAAAAACGAGTTTTGGTATATTAGTATATGACATAAATTAGGATTGATTAACGTATTCAATTGTTTTCGGTCACTTCCTGTTTCACCGGAAATGACTACAACTTTTAATTTTTAAATGGTACCCTCAGTATCTTTTTACTTTATTCGAAAGAAAATAACACTGTGAATAGAATGACATATCATATGTCAACTTTTGACATTTTCGCATATGGTGTATTTGAAATTATAACTTGCGGTTCGTAACAAAAAGTCTGTGGTATCAAACTCGGTATCAAATTATTCGTAAAAAATGCTATTTCCAAATATGCTAATGAACCACCCTCATTCCATTTGAAAAAATTGAGATATGATTAAAAATACGATTTGAGCATTTTCTAATTGGCCAGGACAAGACACTAAAAACATTAGACGATCAAATCTATTTTTCCAAGGCTCCTTGGTTAAGAATTGGTGTTTCTAACATAGCCATGGCACTCTAAATTTTAAAATGCAATTTTTTATTAAGCGAGAAATTCAAAATTGACATATGATATGTCATTCTATTCAGAATGTCGTTTTCTATCAAATAAAGTAAAAAAATACCGAGGGTGCCATTTAAAAATCAAAAATTTTAGTCATTTTCGATGAAACAGGAAGTGACCCAAAAACAATTGAATACGCCAATCACGAGGTCAATCAATAGTAATTTATGTCATATACTAACATACCAAATCTCGTTTTTTATCTGAAGAAATAAAAAAATTATAGGGGTGAGCCACTTTTGAGACACTCCCGGTATAATAATATAATTATTATATTATTTACTGATTATTAATGGAGAGGATTCAAAATTAAAGTAAAGTGTTTTGGTGTATTGATGTAAATTACTGATTTATTTTGCTATATTTCTATATTACATTTCGAAGAAAATTTGATACCACTATTCGATTTTTGAAAAAGTAATGAATCGGTATTTTAAAAGTACTTGCAAAATAGTAACTAATTTACCATAACACACCAAAATACCATACGATCGAAAAAAGGGTGTCGAAGACGGCTGGAGAATGACAATCGATTACAACTTTGGCAAGATCAATCCCTAAACGTCATTTACCCGTACTCTCCTTTATTTTTTAATGGCACGTACTGCAGGCCAACTACCTGAAGAAGGTTTTAATTTAACTTTATAGTGAGTAAAAATGATTTTTAAACAGGGTTGGAAAAAATCATGATTTTTTT
>NW_022145885.1:463936-470267 GCF_002938485.1 Sitophilus oryzae | reverse complement strand
ATGTTTTATTTTGTCTCCATTGGGAAAATTGTAAACAATTAAACGCATTGATAAACTTATAACCCAATTAAAAACAAACTTGTATAGTTTTTGGTTCATTATTACCCCATTTAAAAAATATGTTTACATTTACCCCAAAATTTGATTTTCCTATGGGGTAAATGTAAACAAATTTTTTTTTGGACCTATTGCAAATTTCTAGCTGTCCATCAAAGCACCTATTAAGGCTGTATTCCGTTGCAAAACCAGGCTAACCAGATCGGTAAACTACGGTAAAGAGAGGTTACTGAAAAATATCGGTTTGATACGGAACGGTTTGGTAAAATACTTAAAATTGGTAAAATACTGGAAACGTCAAATGAAGTTTTCTAAATTTCAATACCTCTATTATAAACGTTATCTTTTATGCATTATTAATGTACCTATTATCTGCTTTTACGTTTGCTTCTTCTTTTCAACGGAGTTTAATATTGAAAAGTACATTATTAATAAACTGTTAAACTCGTTAGACAGCTCAAATGAAGATTTGCAAGTCCAATATTAAAACAGATTAATAATAAATAAACAAATCTAATCAATATTTATATTTTTATAGCTTACAAAACATTCACGATTACTTGTTGTCTTGTTCTTCGTGTTTTTTTAAATATTCCTGACTTTAAGAAACAATGGCTGCATGATAAGTTTAAATGGTCCTAAAAAGTCATTATATTTAGTTAATGAAATTTATTTACCTTTACTGCCTACCTCCATTGCTTTTGGATGTAAATACAAAATATTATTACAAATTTTAGAAATTATATGAGAGTTTCACTCGAACTTCCAATATTTGCATGATTTCTGTCACATAAATGACATTGATTGACAAACAAAACCAGAAAAACCAGCCTTCTCGCGCTGGTTAGTCTGGTGACAGTTATAACCATGTTATAACCTGTGGTTATAACCGAACTTTTCAGGAACCGTGTTCCGTAATAAAAAAAACTTTCAGGAAACAGATAGAAACGAAACATAAAACCATAACCAAGGTAAGCAACGGAATACAAAAGTGTGTTAAAATATACCCTTTTAGAATATTCAGTGCAAACGTCAAAGTTTCAAAGATATACCTTGTTAAAATTATTTTTGTTAAAATCGTTTACCATTACCCCAACTAACCCTAATCGAAATATTTGTAACATATATATAAGGAACTTTATTACTAACTACTACTACTACTACTAATACGAATTAATAAAATGTTTACATAATTCCCCATTCACAGCCAAACAATACCCCAAATGATTGTGAAATTCACGCCTCACAATACAAAACTGTTAAAGGGAGAATCTTTAGCCTTCCACAGAGGTGTCGTTTTCACTGCATCTAAATTTCCGTATTTAATATGCCCATAAAGACGGTTTTTGAGTGTGCTCCATAGGAAGAAGTCGTTCGACGAAAAATCCTGTGATCTTTTCCTACTCTATACCTAATAAACAAAAGTCAATGTTTTTCTTTTCTCCAACATGAAGAATATTCGAGTCATTGCTATTTTGTTCTTGTTCAATTATTTTTGTCTTCACACTTCCATGTGCTTCAACTTTAGTGCCTTTAGTTTGAAACCTCCGGTTTATTCTTTAAATTGTTGAGTTATTCGATATATGCTTTCCGGAGATTGAGCTGCGAACATATCTAACACAGCGGGAATACTATTTCCAGCAATATGCCGTTTAACCATCGTTACTTTTTCAGAAGTTGCGAAATTCATATTTATTTTATACGAAATTATTCTGTTTGGCACCTTCAAATTTTTGTAAACAAAATGTGACATCGAATGACACAATCACATTTTTGCTGGTATTTTAATTGTAGCTTTCTCTGAGCCGTATTATAAATGTTACTAATTTGAAGGTAGATTTTTGCAAATAACTTTGAATAACAACAAACTAATACAACTTTTGCATAAAACCTGGTGAGATAATATTTGACCTTTTCAGAATTAACATGGGATTTCCTACGTCCCGTGTTCCGATGCACCACACAGTATAAAATAGATTATTAAAAGAGTTAGTTCCTTCAATACTAATCTTGAAACGGTGTAAAAATTAGAAGAAAATCTACCGAATAGTGAAAATGGGATTAAGAATTTTCGTAATGCTTCAAGGAATGTTAAATAGGATAAAATCTGCGCTAGAATTCTGCTTGGCGTGGGACATATTGCGATATGGCTGGTCTTATATGGCGTTCGAAGAATTTATTTACAGATATTTATTCTGAAAATTATCGTTACAGAGTTCGTTAAGATTTTTCTAATTAGTTACTAAGGTATTTATATATACGAACGACTCTATCCGTACAAGTAGGTGATAAAATGTGTTTTAATGGGAAAAACACCTGTCTCAAAGTTTTTTTTAAAAATACAGTAATGATTTATTTACTTCATATCACCGTTTATTTCAAATAAAACTTATTATTTTCTGTTGTTTTTATTATTGAGATATTTGATTATTGAACACTGATTGATGAAGAAGTAATTAACCAAATATTAAGTTCGGGCAAAATTTAAAGCATATTCATCAATGAAAATCAATTCTCGTGGAGAATTCAATGTAAGCCTTGTAAAATCAAAATTAATTAAAACCAAAATATCCCAAGTATTGAAAAAGGACAGTGGTGGCCCAGTTTAAATAATATCAATCTCAATTGGACATAATTGTCTATCAATAAGTTTGTTTGTTGATGACTTTGTTTTTAACAGTTAACCGTTCTGATGATGGATGTATTTGAATATGTATTCGATATGGGTCTCGTGTCAAATCACATCTCCATCGTCCTACTTATAATTTTTTTAAAGATAATTCTGACAAACATATTTTCGATGGTATGTCATACCCTCTACTCGGTTAGTGTTTTCATTAATTTCGAAAAATCAACACAAATCTCGAGATAGTAATGAAAACTTTCCTCCGAGATATACTAACTAATTTACGACCACAACAAAAAGTAGGCGCACTCTTTTATTTTAAAAATAAAAAAATATAGTAAAAATTCTAAAATACCAATTTGTTCTAACGTGCTAACCTTCAAGAGCAGTAAAATATATATTAGAAAGCACCACATACGAGACTGAGTATTGCAGCTAAACGATTAGATTTTGACAAATTGTAAGTTTTGGGTTCGTTTAAGGACTATTAGAGCTACACTTTAAAAATATCTTTACAATATTACGAGAAATTTATAATAATATTATTTTCAAATCTAAAATATCAGTATTCCATATATTGATAAATGAGTTCTAAATTATAAGAAAATTAATTTTCTACGAAAACTTGATGAGATAAGTAAAGTTGGTATTATAGAATTTCATAAAAAATTAAATATACATTTAAATTAAACAAGTAATTGCCGTTTAAAGCTAGTAATTATTTAAAATAAATTTTTAGATACTCTGTATAATATTTCAAAAACGGTAAGTTTAAAATGCGGTAAAATTTAATCAAATTTACCTTTATTTTAATCTTAGAAACTAAAAGTGTAATAATCTACAAGGTGTTCCATTTAAAAAGAATAAACTTTGATATTTTTATTTATTTGGGACACTCTGTATCTTGTAAAATATATTTTTAAATTGTAGGTCTAATAGTCATTTAACGAACCCAAAACTTACAATTTGTGAAAATCTAATCGTTTAGCTACAATACTCCGTATCGTATGTGGTGGTTATTATTCACCTATATCTGTATGTAATTTCGCAATGTAAATATATAGTATATATATTTTTTAATTTTGAATTACTCCTTTGTTCCTTCAAATTCGTAAGTAAGCCAAAATGTTGTCAGAAGCGGATGATTACGAAGAATAGTAATTTTAGTTAGTACTCCACTAGAACTTAAAAAGCTACGGAAAACTAAAAGCAGAAGAAATGAGATAAGAAGACGAGTAAGGGAAATGTAAGAGGGAAGTAAAGATCAGTGATGGGCAAATGCAAGTAACAACACATTCCTTGGTCTTGGTCTTGTAGGGTCCAGATTGGTCTTGTAGAATATAGAATGCATGGGAGAAGGATTAGTTACCGCGACCGAATTTTTACAGATCTATTGTGTCCCCCTTTCTTGAGTTATATAACTCATCACACAATCTTAGGGCTTTGACAAAAGCCAGTATCTGAGATGGTTTTACAGAAGTAAATTCTCCGTCTTCGATATCAGTGGTACCAAAGTTCATGGCACAAATTGTTGTCGTCTCGGCGCATTCAGTTATGAGGTGTTCTGATGTTTCCCAATTTTTCTCACAGAATCTGCATTCGCCATTATTTCTTAGCTTCAATCTACTGAGGAGATAGTGTCCTGTTAAAAACGCCGTGACAATTCTGTCCAAAGATTGTTCTTACTACATCAAGGAAAATCTTTAATTTTTTTGAAATGGGTTTTCTTTGATTTTCCTTGGTCGTAAATTGTTAGAGTGTTTTAGACCTTTGGAGGAATCCTATTCCAGGTTACGGATAGAGTATTTCATGTTTTTGAGTTCTGCTTTAAGTTGGTTTCCATTTGGGCAGCAGAACGGTTCTTGGCCAGTTAGTGGAGTGTTGCCATAGACTCCTTTTCTAGCTAGATCATTTGCGTTTTCATTGCCTATATATCCTTTGGTGGGATGGCACCCAGAGTAGGAAGACGTTATTATCTTCATCAGTTATGGAGTTGGTCTTGTTATAAGACTCTTGCAAGTCTTGCCCTTATTTAATAGATTTTCATTGTTATCGTTTTTAATTATCTATGAAAAATTGGCGCCGGGAGACACGTATAACCGCCCATACTAAAATCTATACTAATATATAAAATCCTTAAGTGACTGACATACTGATTAATCACGATCCTGCTCAAACCACTCAACGTAAGAAGCTCAATTTTGGCATACAGGTTGATTCTAGGGTGCTGAGGTTCGATAAGAAGGGATTTTTCGAAATTCCAGTTCCAAGAGGGTGAAACCACACCTCAAATTTTAGAATATTTTTTATTTAAAAAACGGTCAAGTTTCCATTTTATTTTGTTTTTTACATATTTTAAGATTTTTTAAAAATGTATACAGGGTGTTTCTAAAAATCTGGTCATTGATTAATCACGATCCTGCTTAAAGCGCTTGACGTAAAAAGCTGATTTTTGGAAAACAGATTGACTTTAGGGTGTAGAAGTTCGATATGACGGGATTTTTCGAAACTCGAATTCTAAGGGGGTGAAACTATCCCTCAAATATTAAAATATTTTTTATTTAAAAACCGGTGAGTTTTTCGGTAAAACTCTTAAACAGGTATATTTTATTTTGTTGTTTTACATATTTTAAGATTTTTTATGAATTTATAAAGGGTGTTTCATAAAATATGACCATTGAGTAATCACGATTCTGCTTAAACTGCTTGACGTTTAACGCTGATTTTTGGCAAACGGATTGACTGTGGGGTGTAGAGGTATGATAAGGAGGGGTTTCTCGAATCTCAAATTCCAAGAGGGTAAAAACGCCCCTCAAATATTACAATATTTGTTATTTAAAAAACGGTTAGTCTTTCGGGAAAACGATTGGACAAGCATAATTTATTTGTTTTTTTTTACATATTTTGAAATTTTTTAAAAAATCATACACGGTGTTCCAAAAAGTTGGGTAATTTCTTAACCACGATTCTGCTTAAACTGCTTGACGTTAAAAGCTTGTTTTTGGCAAACGTATTTTTCGATAGTCAAATTCCAACGAGATGACACTACCCCTCAAATATTACCAAGTTATATAATAATATCACCATATTGTTTTTTCTCATGCTGACATAAATGTGAGAAAATTTTATCCAGTTTGTATGTTAATGGCAATTCTTGCTTTGCTTTATCATCACCATTACAAATGATTAATTCGACGCCAACGAAGTCGCTGGTACACGCTAGTATATTAATAAAAAGTTGGTAGGCAGTTTTTTAGTTTCAAAGTAAAGGAATTTTTCCAATTTTGGTCCGCGGTTATTTCCCCTATCCGCCACCTGGAGTCGCGACCGATGGGAGTTTGGAGTTCTCCACACGGATTTTCTCAAAAACGGACTACGGAAACACGGAATATCTCAAAAGCTGCGACTTTGACTGATTTTGATGTTATTACAAATTTTGTTGCAAATATTATTCCTAATCTTAAATTGAAAACCGCGTTTCGCTAACTACTGTTATTTTGGAGTTACAATTTTTTAAAATGTTTAACCCCCTCCCATACCCCCTTACCAACCCCCCCACCCCCACCAAAAACTAATGGCCAGATTCTCGGGTATTATTATTATATAAAACAGTATTTTTGTGCCAAATTTGATTAAAATCGGTTTAGC